>NC_134496.1:863757-1009737 GCF_040206685.1 Ascaphus truei | reverse complement strand
CCCCATCTCTCTCTCTCACCCTCTCTCTCCACCCTCCCACCCTCTCTCTCCACCCTCCCAACCTCTCTCACTCTCCCCCACACTCCCAACCTCTCTCTCTCCCTTACCCTCCCACCCTCTCTCTATCCCCTCTCCCTCCCACCCACTCTCTTTCCCCCCCACCCTCCTACCCTCTCTCTCCCACCCTCCCACCCTCTCTCTATCCCCCCTCCAACCCTCTCTCTCTCTCCCCCACCCTCCCACCCTCTCTCTCTCTGTCTCCCACACTCCCACCCTCTCTCTCTCCCACCCTCCAAACCTCTTTCTCCCTTAGTCCCTCTCACCCTCTCTCTCTCTCCCACCCTCCCACCCTTTCTCTCTCCACCACCCTCTTTCTCTCTCCCCCACCCTCCCACCCTCTCTCTCTCATCCACCCACCCACCCTCTCTCTCTCTCCCACCCTCCCACACTCTCTCTCTCTCCCCCACCAGCCCACCCTCTCTCTCTCTCTCCCACCCTCTCTCTCTCCCACCCTCTCACTCTCCCACCCTCTCTCCAACCCTCTCTCTCTCCCACCCTCCCACTCTCCCACCCTCCTTCTCTCCCACCCTCCCACACTCTCTCTCTCCCCCACCCTCCCACCCTCTCTCTATCCCCCACTCCCACCCTCTCTCTCTTTCCCCCACCCTCCCACCCTTTCTCTCTTTCTCCCACCCTCCCACCCTCTCTATGGGTCTCCCACCCTTCCACCCTCTCTCTCTCATCCACCCGCCCACCCTCTCTCTCTCCCCCACCCTCTCTCTCTCTCCCACCCTCTCTCTCTCCCCCACCCTCCCACCCTCTCTCTCTCCCCCCACACTCCCACCCTCTCTCTCTCCCCCAACCTCCCACCCACCTCTCTCACCCCACCCTCCCACTCTCTCTCTCTCCCCCACCCCCACCCTACTCTCCCCCCCACCCTCCCACCCTCACTCTCCCCCCACCCTCCCACCCTCTCCCACCCTCTCTCACCCTTTCCCACACTCCCACCCTCTCTTTCTCTCCCCCACCCTCCACCCTCTCTCCCACCCCCAAACTCCCACCCTCTCTCTCCACCCTCCCACCCTCTCTCTCTCTCCCCCACCCTCTCAACCTCTCTCTCTCCCACCCTCCACTCTCTCTCTCTCTCCCCCACCCTCCCACCCTCTCTCTCTCCAACCCTCCCACACTCTCTCTCTCCCCCACCCTCCCACCCTCTCTCTTCCCCACCATCCCACCCTCTCTCTCTCCCTCACCCTCTCTCTCTCCCCCACCCTCCCACCCACCCTCCCAACCTTCTCTCTCTCCCGTACCCTCCCACCCTCTCACTCTCCCCCCACCCTCCCACCCTCTCTCTCTCTCCACCACCCTCTCCCTCTCCCCCACCCTCACACCCTCTCTCTCTCTCTCTCTCCCACCCTCTCTCTCTCCCACCCTCTCTCCCACCCTCTCTCTCTCCCACCCTCTCTCCCACCCTCTCTCTCTCCCACCCTCTCTCTCTCCCACCCTCTCTCCCACCCTCTCTCTCTCCCACCCTCTCTCCCACCCTCTCTCTCTCCCACCCTCTCTCTATTCCACCCTCTCACTCTCACACCCTCTCACTCTCACACCCTCTCACTCTCCTACCCTCCTTCTTCCCACCCTCTCACACTCTCTCTCTCCCCCCCACCCACCCACCCTCTCTCTATCCCCCCTCCCAACCTCTCTCTCCCCCACCCTCCCACTCTCTCTCTCTCCCCCACCCTCCCACCCTCTCTCTCCCCCCCACCCTCCCACCCTCTCTCTCTCCACACACTCCCACCCTCTCTCTCCCCCCCCCCACTCCCACCCTCTCTCTCCCCCCCCCACACTCCCACCCTCTCACCCTCTCTCTCCCCTCACCCTCCCCCATCTCTCTCTCTCACCCTCTCTCTCCACCCTCCCACCCTCTCTCTCCACCCTCCCAACCTCTCTCACTCTCCCCCACACTCCCAACCTCTCTCTCTCCCTTACCCTCCCACCCTCTCTCTATCCCCTCTCCCTCCCACCCACTCTCTTTCCCCCCCACCCTCCCACCCTCTCTCTCCCACCCTCCCACCCTCTCTCTATCCCCCCTCCAACCCTCTCTCTCTCTCCCCCACCCTCCCACCCTCTCTCTCTCTGTCTCCCACACTCCCACCCTCTCTCTCTCCCACCCTCCAAACCTCTTTCTCCCTTAGTCCCTCTCACCCTCTCTCTCTCTCCCACCCTCCCACCCTTTCTCTCTCCACCACCCTCTTTCTCTCTCCCCCACCCTCCCACCCTCTCTCTCTCATCCACCCACCCACCCACTCTCTCTCTCCCACCCTCCCACACTCTCTCTCTCTCCCCCACCAGCCCACCCTCTCTCTCTCTCCCCCACCCCCTCTCTCTCTTCCCCACCCTCCCAACCTCTCTCTCTCCCACCCTCTCTCTCTCCCAATCTCTCTCTCTCCCACCCTCTCACTCTCCCACCCTCTCTCCCACCCTCTCTCTCTCCCACCCTCCCACTCTCCCACCCTCCTTCTCTCCCACCCTCCCACACTCTCTCTCTCCCCCACCCTCCCACCCTCTCTCAATCCCCCCCTCCCACCCTCTCTCTCTTTCCCCCACCCTCCCACCCTCTCTCTCTTTCTCCCACCCTCCCACCCTCTCTCTGGGTCTCCCACCCTTCCACCCTCTCTCTCTCTCCCACCCGCCCACCCTCTCTCTCTCCCCCGACCCTCTCTATCTCTCCCACCCTCCCACCATCTCTCTCTCCCCCACCCTCCCACCCTCTCTCTCTCCCCCACCCTCCCACCCTCTCTCTCTCCCCCACCCTCCCACCCTCTCTCTCTCCCCCAACCTCCCACCCGCTCTCTCTCACCCACCCTCCCACTCTCTCTCTCTCCCCACCCTCCCACCCTATCTCTCCCCCCACCCTCCCACCCTCTCTCTCCCCCGACCCTCCCACCCTCTCCCACCCTTTCCCACTCTCCCACCCTCTCTCTCTCTCTCCCCCACCCTCTCTCTCTCCCACCCCCAACCTCCCACCCTCTCTCTCCACCCTCCCACCCTCTCTCTCTCTCCCCCACCCTCTCAACCTTTCTCTCTCTCTCTCTCCCACCCTCCCACCCTCTCTCTCTCTCCCCCACCTTCCCACCCTCTCTCTCTCCAACCCTCCCACACTCTCTCTCTCCCCCACCCTCCCACCCTCTCTCTCCCCCACCATCCCACACTCTCTCTCTCCCTCATCCTCTCTCTCTCCCCCACCCTCCCACCTTCTCTCTCTCCCCCAGCCTCCCATCCTCTCTCTCCCCCACCCTCCCACCCTCTCTCTCTCCCCCACCCTCCCACCCTCTCTCTCTCCCCCACCCTCCCACCCCCTCTCTCCCCCACCCTCCCACCCTCTCTCTCTCCCCCACCCTCCCACCCTCTCTCTCTCCCCTACCCTCCCACCCTCTCTCTCTCCCCCACCCTCCCACCCTCTCTCTCCCCCCCACCTTTTCACGTCTCCCACCCTCTCTCACCCTCTCTCACTCACCCTCCCACCCTCTCTCACCCTCTCACTCTCCCACCCTCTCTCACTCTCCCACCCTCTCTCCCACCCTCTCTCTCTCCCACCCTCTCTCCCTCTCCCACCCTCTTTCTCCCACCCTCTCTCTCTCCCACCCTCTCTCTCTCCCATCCTCTCTCTCTCCCACCCTCTCTCTCTCTCCCATCCTCTCTCTCTCTCCCATCCTCTCTCTCTCCCACTCTGTCTCCCTCTTTCTGTCTCTCTCTCTCTCTCTCCCACCCTCTCTCTCTCTTCCACCCTCTCTCTCTCTCTTCCACCCTCTCTCTCTCTCCCACCCCCTCTCTCTCTCTCTCCCACCCTCTCTCTCTCCCACCCACCCTCTCTCTCTCCCACCCTCTCTCTCTCTCCCATCCTCTCTCTCTCTCCCATCCTCTCTCTCTCCCACTCTGTCTCCCTCTCTCTGTCTCTCTCTCTCTCTCTCTCCCACCCTCTCTCTCTCTCTTCCACCCTCTCTCTCTCTCTTCCACCCTCTCTCTCTCTCTCTCCCACCCCCTCTCTCTCTCTCCCACCCTCTCTCTCTCCCACCCTCTCTCTCTCTCCCATCCTCTCTCTCTCTCCCATCCTCTCTCTCTCCCACTCTGTCTCCCTCTCTCTGTCTCCCTCTCTCTGTCTCCCTCTCTCACCCTCTCACTCTCTGTCACACTCACCCACTCTCTCTGTTTTATCTTAACTTCCCTATACCTACAACGAAATAACTTATTCTGCTTTCTTTCAGATCTGACTCTCATGTTACATACGGAACCTGTCGGAAGACAGGTAGGGAACACCTCCCCTCCAGTATAGTACCTTGAGGGACTGCAGATCAATTGTTAAGAGGGGGCATCCTGACACTGGTTAATGGGTTCAGAAGTCATTCACATCTGGCTTTTTTTTTTTGTTCGGTTAGTGAGGTCACCACACACACACACACACACACACACACACACACACACACACACACACACACACACACACACACACACACACACACACACACACACTGTACTTTTCGAAATAAATCTACGTTTCTATGAAAACTTAAGTTTTTGTTTTTTTGCGGCCCACATAAACTTAAACCTTTTTATTTGGCCCATGTTAGCCTTTGAGTTTGACATGCTTGGTCTAATAGAAATTCAACTTACACTGTACAGCCTTACAGTTCTGCAAGTGTGTGTGTACTGTACAGTAATTGTAATTTGAAGATTTATATTTGAAGCAGAGATTAACGTTATGAGTTCATACTGTATACAGTAGTCTGAGGCTCCTTAGCCATACACATAAAAAATATGAGGACACATACTTTACTGTATACAGTATACTAAAGGGAAAAGAAGTACAGTATTACAAAAATATAACGTCATCACTTTTCTAAATGTATTATTTTTTAATCAATACTTTTGCTAGGCTTGCTCTTCTTTTCCTACTGTTTTTATTTTATGTGCATGCATGTATGTCTCATTGGAACCTTGTTGAAACGCATATGCGTGTTATCACATTTATGCGCATGTGTGTATGTCTGATTGGAACCTTGTTGAAACGCAAACTATACACATGGATAAGACTGTGTGTCAGCACTACCCCGGAGCGCAAGACAGCATCATATTCACTGAAAGGGAAGAGCACCTGGGTGTGAGATTTTGTTTCTCAGTCTTACATTTTAAGTACCAGAGAGTTTTGTAACCTTGGCCATATATTTTTGAAATCTTCAGCCCCTATGTAACAAGGTGTAGCAAAATTTATCTGGAGATTTTTCGCCACAGTAGAACCACTTTGTTCTCGCCATCTGGAGCACTCTGAGTTCTGGGGATATACAGTAAACAACTAATGTCCGAGCATAGTTTATAAAGAAATAAAAATGGAATGTGATATAATGACTTTTGACAATATTACATTGGCCATTTTTATTTACTGAAAGTGCCGCCACATAAGAGTTCCATATACCGCTTCCTGAATTCAGATGTAACGCAAGTGAACCACAGGTAAAGCAAATTTCAAACAAATGGCCTGTAGTTTGTAGATTTTAATGGTGATGTACATGTATTAAATTGTAAACTTTGATGTTATTTATTGGACTTTCGGAGGGGTGATGGAATAAGCACAGCCCAGCAATAAGAGAGAAAAGAGACTAAAATGGTCTGGGCAGAATTTTGGAGTCAACATTTTTGAAATGCAACATTTCTACACTTTTTTTTAAGTACTTGCAAAGAAAAAGTGTGACAGATGAACAGAAACTTGTGAATTATATAAATATACATATATATTATTATTCTTAGACATTAGGAACCTAAAGATAACATATTATAACAACATTTAAAAGAAGTTGTAGGCCAAAAGACATATTTTATTGATTTTTACGACATTTCATATAATAAACATTTCTTTTGTCATATACCTTCTTTAATAGAAACAATTTTGTTTTTGCAAATGTATTACATCAAGTAATATTAAAGTTCTTGTACTGATTTTAAAACATTTTAACTGGTAATGGTGAAACTTACATTCAAGTTACAAAGGTAAACCTACTTATCTAATTGTCCTGAACTATTTAAAAAAAATTACATTCATCGTTACATTCTGTGGGGCTTATGCTCAGCTTAGTTAGTTGTAGGTTACCGAATTCTACAGCAACCATGACTGTGAATAAGCCATTGTGTCCCATATTAATTAAAAGGTACCATGCAATAAGATATCTTCCAGTTCCAGAAGCACCTTACAACCCCTTCACTTAAATTGACCGTAAGGTGTCTTTGGGCACCAAAAGGTGTCTTATGGAAGAGCACTGTTTAATAAATGTGGGCCGAACTGTATAGAAAATTTCCAATTTATCCAGTGCAATTTCCTCTTTTTATTTACAAAAACAAAGAAATCAATATAAGTTTTTCAAAGTTATCTAGAACACAAATACGATAATTTGTTTATTTAAAAGTACAATCCTATGTATATTATCATTTTGTACTTAAATAACAAACAAAAGGTACATTAAAGTTTTCATTTGCAGTATTTGAAACAAAGGGGAAAATTGAGTATACTGTAGTATAGTATATTTTTCATAGGCTCAGGTAAAATGGGAGGAAATACTTAAATTAGACGGTAGTGGATGCATGGAACACGTGAGCAAGTATTTTGCACTATATACATGTTTTATTTTGTTTAATTTTTGCTATGCTGGTGAATTAATCTTGATTCTCATTCCCCAGCAATTAAGAGTAAAGGTGTGCTAAAGCTCAGCACTCATTAGTGGATCTGGGCCTAATTGCTTTAGATTTTATATAGATTGACAATACTGTAAAAAGGTATGTAAAGAAGGACGTACATATATTATTTACAGAGAAAGGCAACAAGCATGACAAGTTAAACGTTACCTATAGATGTGAGCTGTCAAGATCATATGTTCTCCTTTTACAGGAAACCAACTAATTCTGGGCAGTATATAATCCCTAATAAGGGGGGGTGGTGGGGGTGTGGGGGTGTCCGACGATGATCTAGAATACCAGCACAGCACAATGGTTGAATAGTCCAGAGTGCAAACAAAAGCAAGACCTATAGAGTATTCTAGATCACCTTTTGTGATTTATATTGACTTAAACCGCTCTCCCTTTGATGTGCACCATAAACGCTTTATCATAGACATTTCACTCTGTGTGTACTGACATCTTTGTGTGTGTATATATATATATATATATATATATATATATATATATATATATATATATATATATACAATAAGGGTCTGCGCTCGTGTGTGGAAAGCCAGAAGTATAGGATATATAAAATTAATTGAACCGGTAATAAATCATAAATACATCAACATGATATTAATGAATTAATACAATGATATACCAATGCAATATATCCTAAATAATGAAATTAATTAATATACCAAAAATGCACTGTGAATGTCCAATAATAAAAAAAAAAAAGCTAAAAACATGCAATTATACAAAAAAATTATTGTGTGGTGCTGTGAACTTTGCCTTAATCTGCTCAATGCAGATAGTCCTCTAGAGTCCAACAAATAAGTCCAATAATTGGGGAGTGACAGTAGCACTATTAGGACCAACAGGCAGCTTCTTAAAAGGGCACAACGACCTCCCTCTCCACCTGCATAGAAAAATATAAGAAAAAAAAAGCGCCAAATCCTAGTGCATTACTGTGCAAAATAGATATATTTAATTCCCAAAAATCTCAATAAAAATGAACTCACAAACATAAAACAATTAAAAGCATTGTATGAGTAATACTCATGCTCCTAGGACCAGGAAACGCTGCTTTGCTGCTGTAGTCCCTCCGTGACTCCACTGGAACAGATTGCTGCCTCCGTTGTTCACTGCCTGCAGGAACTGACGCATCAGGCACTCCACGATGGTCTCTCCCCCGGTATACACCAAACAGTTGATCTTTAGTTCCCACCGGGGACGGTTGAAGTCGCAGACCAGCGGGTGACGTCACGGGAACCGTTCTAATTACCGGACCGGTACAGATACTCAGCAGTTCAATGGCAAGCGTTGCAAAGTCCACTGCACACCGAAGGACTTTGCAACGCTTGCCATTGAACTGCTGAGTATCTGTACCGGTCCGGTAATTAGAACGGTTCCCGTGACGTCACCCGCTGGTCCGCGACTTCAACCGTCCCCGGTGGGAACTAAAGATCAACTGTTTGGTGTATACCGGGGGAGAGACCATCGTGGAGTGCCTGATGCGTCAGTTCCTGCAGGCAGTGAACAACTGAGGCAGCAATCTGTTCCAGTGGAGTCACGGAGGGACTACAGCAGCAAAGCAGCGTTTCCTGGTCCTAGGAGCATGAGTATTACTCATACAATGCTTTTAATTGTTTTATGTTTGTGAGTTCATTTTTATTGAGATTTTTGGGAATTAAATATATCTATTTTGCACAGTAATGCACTAGGATTTGGCGCTTTTTTTTCTTATATTTTTATATATATATATATATATATATATATATATATATATATATATATATATACCATAATACTGAGTTAAATTATGGTGAGTAAAAAAAGTGACAAAAACCCTCCACAGGAAAGCAAATATGCAAATATAGCTGTATGCTCATCTGCATGTCTTAGGCAGGTCTGCAACCCCGCCTTTCCCCATTATCACCCAGCATACAGCACTTCCACTGCAGCAAGGGATTCTGGGAAATGACATGCAAATGAGCACACAGTGTCACTTATTGCCTCAATAACCATTTTTAACATGGTTCCCTATAGGCTTAAGCTTGCTGCATGGTCACAGCTTTGAGCACAGCCAGGGTTAAGGTGCATACCCAGAAAACCACCCACAGACAGCTGTTTCGACCTAGATGGGTCTCATCAGTGTGGGGTTGATTTTAACTGGGAATGCAAGAGAGGCTATGGGATAGGCTATACCATAATACTGAGTTAAGTTATGGTGAGTAAAAAAAGTGACAAAAACCCTCCACAGGAAAGCAAATATGCAAATATAGCTGTATGCTCATCTGCATGTCTTAGGCAGGTCTGCAACCCCGCCTTTCCCCATTATCACCCAGCATACAGCACTTCCACTGCAGCAAGGGATTCTGGGAAATGACATGCAAATGAGCACACAGCAAGCATAGCCTCTCTTGCATTCCCAGTTAAAATCAACACACACTCAAAGTTGCACAATGTTAATAAATAATTTATTCTCACAACATGTCTTTTTTTTAAATTTAATACACACACACACACACACACACACACACACACACACACACACACACACACACACACACACACACACGTTCCCCAGTGACACACAAACACACAAACCACTTCAAAGTGACACACACACACTGACAGCTACCAAGTGACACACACACAGTCATACCCGCCTCCCAAGCGCTTGCTGTCTCCTCTGTCAGGACAGGAAAAAGCTCCTGGTAGAGCGAGGGGCAGCAAGTGAGAGCGAGCAGCAGCACCTAAGCGCTTACTATGTCCCAGGCCTAAGACATGCAAATGAATATACAGTAATATTTACAATTGCTTTATATATATATATATATATATATATATATATATATATACAGGTAAACGCCGTAATAACGCGCCTCGTTATACCGCGATTCGGTTATAACGCGGTTTTCCCGTGGCTCCCGTTTAAAAAAATATATATATTATTTTTTTTTGCACACTGCACACACTGCACACACTGCACACACTGCACACACTGCACACACTCTCACTGCACACACTGCACAAACACTGCTCACTGCACACACACTGCTCACACTGACACACACTGCTCACACTGCACACACTGCACACTGCACATTGCTCACACTGCACACACTGCACACACTGCACACACTGCACACTGCACACACACTGCTCACACTGACACACACTGCACACACACTGCTAATTGCTCACACTGCACACACTACACACACACTGCTCATTGCTCACACTGACACTGCACACACACTGCTCATTGCTCACACTGCACACACTGACACACTGCTCATTGCTCACACTGCACACACACTGCTCATTGCTCACACTGCACACACTGACACACTGCTCATTGCTCACACTGCACAGACACTGCTCATTGCTCTCACACACACACACACACACACACACACACACACACACACACACACACACACACACACACACACACACACACATACATAAATCAGCCTTACCTTGGGGATGATTGGTGAGGCCTGTGGCTTCAGGGGGGGGGGGGGCGCTGCGTGCCGGTGGGGGTGGTGCTGCGGTGGAGGGGGGTGATGGCTGCGGGGGCCCCCGATGCTGCAGGGGCTGGTGGGATGGCCCGGTGCAGCACGGGGGGGGGGGCAGGTAGGTGGGGGTAGGTTGGCGGTATGGTCCGGGGCGGGGGTGGGACGTTATTGTGCTGTGGGGGGGTGGCGGGGCCCTGCGCTGCGGCGGAGTGGCAGGACGAACCTGCGCTACAGCAGGGCGAGGGGGCCCGGTCCTGCGAGGGGGGTTGATGGTGCTGGGGGAGGGGAGGTGACAGTGCTGGGGATGGGGGGGTTTGTGCTGCGGGGGTCCAGGCGGCTGATCACCTGTTCCCCGGGCCTCCCTCTCACGCCGGAGCTGATGACTTCCGGCAGACTGGCACTGTCGATAGGGAGACCAGTGCCGGTGCAGTTTTTTTTTTTTTTAACATATACTGTACTGTATTAAATTAACGGGCACGGCCCTTTGCCCTGGGAGGGAGAGGGAAGGGGCTGGGAGGGAGAGGGAGGGGGCTGGGAGGGAGAGGGAGGGAGGAGGCATGTGGCCCGCATGTAGGGCTTCCGGACACCTCTTCCTTCCTTCCCTCCTCACTCCCTCCCGAACAGGCGCGCGGCGGCCATTTTTTTAAAATTAGCGCGACCCCGTTACTAACGCGGTGGTCTCGGGGTGGACCCCGAGGACCGCGTTATAACGGGGTTTACCTGTATATATATATATATGTATATATATATATATTCCCACTGTTGTCACACCCAAATTAAGCATACATACCTAATTAGGAAATGAAGGCTACAGAAATGCAATGATATTAGCGAGATATATGAGAGCAGAACAATCAGGCAGTTCTTTTAGAATATCACAAAGATGATCATTTATAAAACTACAATATCTTCCCCCATACTTTATATATATATATATATATCCCAGTAAAGTATGGGGGAAGATATTGTAGTTTTATAAATGATCATCTTTGTGATATTCTAAAAGAACTGCCTGATTGTTCTGCTCTCATATATCTCTCTAATATCATTGCATTTCTGTAGCCTTCATTTCCTAATTAGGTATGTATGCTTAATTTGGGTGTGACAACAGTGGGAATTGTCTATTGCATTGAATTT
This sequence comes from Ascaphus truei, assembly GCF_040206685.1. Lineage (NCBI taxonomy): Eukaryota > Metazoa > Chordata > Amphibia > Anura > Ascaphidae > Ascaphus > Ascaphus truei. Next base: position 998,362 of record NC_134496.1, on the reverse strand, counting down.
ATTATTGTCTTTTTTGCAGGTAAGGTCCCTGGCCAACAATTTCAAAGCCATTATAGGGGCATCCTTGGACCAGAGGGAACTAATGCAGTAGGTTAACTATATAATAGGGCAATAAGTTAAACGTAGCTGATTGGCACTTTTTTTTTTTTTAGAAAATCAGACGTGTAAGCATTTTAAAATGATTATTATTTTAATTTTAGCCTATTGCTTTAGAGAGTTTTAATGATTATTAATGTTGTGAAACGACTGTTTGTAAACAGTCGCACATACAGGCAAACTGTTTATCCACATTTTTTAAATTTTATTGGTTTATTTGGCTAATGCTGGCAGTTTAATTAGTCTAAAGAGATCATGGGAAATGAGAATATTTACCATATAGCATAAAATGGAAACAAATCCAAACGACCCAAAGCCAATTGGTGAAAATGTGACTAAGAGAAGGATCTTTCTAAAGAAGATTATTGTATTGACAAGTTGTTTAACAAACTTTTTTCCTGCTACCTGAGACTTTAAACATTTCTAAGAACTATGAAGCAAATATTTTTTTTTTTTTTACAGATGTTGTATGGTGGAGCGCTTTTACCACAACTTCAATATACAGTATATGGCAATTTGGGACTGCATTGAGAAATGACAAACATGAAAAATATTAATAGTGATTGCTATATGTGCATTCTAATTCACAAATAGTCTTTATCTGAAGGTCTTCAAAGTTTACAAAAGTGTATGTTATTTGTTAGCTATCTCAGATTTTTTTGGTGCTTCCTTTTATGGTGCTCCCTGGCAAACTTTGTTCTTTCTCGTGGCCTCATGGAAATGTTACTCTCTCTATCCACTGCAAACTACTCCCTCCTGGCCCACACCCAATATCACCATAAACCCTGGATTACTCAAAAGCCTTGCACTATCTACTGAATGTTGGTGGAGAAGTCTGAAAACCAGCACACCAACCACTGCTCACTCTAAGGCCCGGGCCATAGAGGGGGGGAGCCGGGCTGAATCGCGCGGACGCTGAGGCTCGCCTGCAGAAGCTGTGCGATTCCACGCACATACAGGCAAGCCAGCGTCCGCGATCGGAGGTGGGGTGAGACTGAGGGAGGCGGGGCAGTGACGTCGCTGGGCCAATCGCCCGCGACGCACTGACGTCGACGTCATGGCGCCGACGTCACGGCGCCGTGACGTTGACGCAGCCCCACTCTCATTGGAGGTTTTCAGCCGACAGCGCGCTGAAAAACAGCTTGGCGCTCGGCTGAAAACTCCAAAGCCTGCGCACGCCTGCGGACGCTCGTGCGAGCCCCCTCTCAAGGCATCCTCATTGAGGATGCAGGGGCTCAGCGCTGAGCGTCCGCACACCTCAGCACGGCCTGTCCTTGTATGGACTCGGCCTAAGGCAGTGATCCCAGTGCATTCTGCAGCACTCGCTCCCGGCGCGCGGGGGGGGGGGGCAGTGCGTGCACAGTGCTTCACCGCAGATCGTGGGCCTGGGAGAGAGGGAGAGTTTGTGACGGGAGGGGCGTGGCGGGAGTTTTGCAGTGGCATGGCCATGACCTCACACGCTGGTTCGCCATCATTGGCTTAACCACCGGCGGTGGCATGGCCACGCCGCCATCGCAAGTTCCACATACAAAAAAATTGTATGTGTGAAAACTTGCAATACAGCGCAGCTGCTAAATGCGCGCCGACGTATGTACTGGGCCCGGATAAATTGTGGGGCGGTGCTTGTGCGCACGGTGCTTGTGCGCACGGTGCTTGTGCGCTGTAGAATGCACTGGGACCGCAGCCTAATGGCAAACATCACAAATGTACAACTTGCAAACAACTACTCAAATTTCTACTCATACTATTACTCTCTTTGGCAGGTGATATTGAACCTAATCAAGGCCCTTCCTTTTCAACTCTGTCCCATACCCCTTAGAATACCCCCTTCAAATTCCAAAAAGGCCTATCTGTCACCCATATAAATATCTGGAACCTGCTGCACATAGTGGATGAACTAAGTGCATGGAGCCTTATGCATAAACCAAAAGCCATCATTCTCACAGAAACATGGCTAAGCCCTAAAACTCCCGATGCAAATATTGCCATTCAGGGATATTCCATTTCAAGGAAAAATAGGTCAAAGAGAGGAGGAGGAGGGGTGTTATTTTATATTGCAGACACCTTACAATTTACACTGTTAAATTGCCCCCCAAACTCACCCTCTTTTGAAATCCAAGTTGGCAAAATCTGCCTCCTCTTTTCTAAGCCCATCTTGGCTGCTGGCATCTACTGACCCCCTTAAGCCCCTCTACAATCACTGACTGATATCACCCAGTTTCTTGGCTCCATTTCCACTCAGAATGAGAAGATTACACTGCTAGTTCTTGGGGATTTAAAATTCAATTCTCTCGACCCTAAAAACCACAAAATCCAGATACAACTCAAGTCACTTAACCTAACGCAACTCATTTCCCAACCCACACGGACAAATCTGAAATCTCACAACCATTCCTTGCTAGACAAATCCCAGCAGAGTCCAATCCTTTAGCATCCTTCCGGACATTTTCAGCGACCATGCAATAGTGTACATTGTAAGGAAAATTAAACCACCCCAATCAAGCCCTAAAGTTCTCTTCACTAGAACATTTAGAAACTTTAACCCACAACAGTTTCTGGCTAACCTTACCAAATGCCCTTGGTATAGAATCGACTTAATTTCCGACCCTGATTCTGCGCTCGACTATTTCCAATCAGAGTTCTTAAAACTCTGTGATACCCATGCTCCACTTTTCAGAATAAGAGTACGTGGGGCCCACCTACCGTGGTTTACAACTGACCTTATAGCACTCCTAGCACTACTAGTTCAGGGATGCCTTGTGGAAAAGCTACAAATTAACTGGCCCTACCGAGGATCTCAATCACTACAGATGCCCACGGAGCATGCGCACAAGGCAAACAAGACATGCAAAAGCACAATATTACTCTGACAATAGTCTCCAGTATACATCAAATCCAGCTAACTTCCGGAAGGTTAGCAACAATATATTCCAGCCTTCTAACCATCAACTACCAAGTAATATCACTAAGGAGGATATTACTCTGACAAACCCCACTGACATTGCAAATGCATTCAATGATAACTTTGTGGGGTGTGCTACTAACCTATTATCGTAAACACAACCCAAACCACAAACCAGAATCTCATTCTGTGAGTACCCTTATAGCCCCACCCTCTCCCAACACTGCCTACAATTTTCAATTTCTCCTAGTATCTGAAGAAGAGATTACACAAGCGCTCCTCAAATTAAAACCAGCCAGTGAGGACATGACTTACTGTACTGCAATCTAAGTTCCTAAGACTTGGTGCCCCAGCCATTGCCAAACCAGTTGCTTCCATAGTCAACTCTATTCTGTCTGCAGGCCATATCTCTAAGACCTGGAAAAAACCAGCATTGTCCCAGTCTTCAAAAGTGGGGACAAAAACACTGTCTCAAACTACAGGCCAATCTTTCTTCTCCCAATACTATCCAAAGTCATGGAAAAATGTGTTCACTCCCAATTAAGCGATTACTATACCAAGACAAATTTCCCTAGCCAATTCCAATCTGGCTTTCGCCCCAAACACTTCACCGTAACTACCCTGCTAAAAGTTTGCAATGAAATCCAGTGTGGAATGGAATGGGGACAACTCACTGGTGCAATATTCCTAGATTTCGTAAAGGCTTTTGATACTGCTGATCATGTTATCTTGCTTAACAAACTCCAGTGCTCTGGAATAGGGAAGAATGCTTTAAACTGGTTTCATTCCTACCTATCAGGTAGATCCAACATGTGTCTATCTCAGCCTTTAACTCCAACCCTTGGATATCACCTGTAGTGTCCCTCAAGGCTCTGTTCTGGGGCCCCTACTCTTCTCAGTGTTCGTTAATGATCTTCCTACAGCTTCTAAGGGAGCTTTAATACACATGTATGCAAATGACACAATCTTATATGCACACAGCCATAGCCTCTCCGACCTTGAACACATACTTCCATCTGACTTTTTGAGACTTGAAAACTGGATTTCCCAAAACAAACTGTTTTTAAACACTGACCAGACTGTAACAATGGTATTTGGAACCAAGGCTACATTTTTAAAGCTTCCAATGACTGAGCTCTAGATCAGAACCAATGCTAATGCCACCCAAACTACTGTTACTAGTTTAAAAGAACATAAATACTTGGGCATATGGTTTGACGCCCATTTAACATTCAGGATGCACATTGATACCCTGACATCCAAAACCCAAACTAGGTGTACTTTACAGAAACATATCCTCCCTAAGTCTGCTAGTCAGAAAGCGTATCGCACATTTAATGCCAATCATCGACTATGGGGACATAGTATATGGCTCTGCACCCCAAACCCACCTTAGCAAACTTGACACCCTCTACAATTCAATATGCTGTTTTGTTCTCCAATGCAACTACAACACACATCACTGCAAAATGCTCAAAGAATTAAATTGGTCATCACTTGAGTCTAGGCGCAAAGTTCATCTTTCCTCTCTTGCCTTCAAATCCCCTACACATACCTCTACACCATGTGGGATTTTTTTTCTTTAAACATTCAATACTTTATTGCTAACAGACACATACACACACCCCTACACCTTGTGGGAGTTGAACATAAATACACTTTATATAATACACATGCAGAAATCGAACTCAGGACCATCCATTTGCATATTTCTGTACTGTATGTGTTTGGTGGGGGGGTGGGATGGGTGGGGGGAGGTGTATTTATTGAAATGTAGGCCATGTTAATTTTTTTTTAAAGACAGGAATGGTACCACAGGCCAGCCCAGGGACCCATGGGGACCACACGAGGACCCCTGGACGCCAACAGGGACCACATGAGTACCCCCGTACACCTGCGGGGAGAAGCCGGGGTCCAACAGACACCAGTGGGAACCACCCGAGGGTGCCCACACACCCATGGGAACAACCCTGGGACCCCCAGACACCTGTAAGGACCACCCGTGGACAAGGTTGGAGCCCGTGGGGACCACATGGAGGCCCAAGGAGCCTAGTGGGGACCACCCGAGGGCACCCAGACACCCATGGGAACACCCCTGGGTGCTCGGTGGGGCCTGTGAACATCTGTGGGGCCTGTGGTTTTATGTGGGGGCACAGCGGGTGGGTTGTGTATTGGTGCTTACAACATATTTTAAAATACATTTTAATACTAGTGTAGATGAGCAGGGGGTCCCCGGAGCAGAACCACATTGATTTTAGGTCCGGGGATCCCCTACTTCCCGAGATACAGGTCCCGTTATAGGGTGCCGGTATCACCTATTCATTGAAATGTCCCACGTCACGTGACCCTTTAAAGGGGCCTGTATCTCGGGACATAGGGGGTCCCCGGACCTGAAATCAACGTGGTTCTGCTCCAGAGAACCCCTGCTCATCTACACAAGTCATAAAATTTATATTAAAAATATTTTTTTTCTGGTGAGATTTGTGCAGGGAGAGACGTCTCTCTCTCTCTCTCTCTCTCTCTCTCTCTCTCTCTCTCACTGTAGCAGATAGAAGGGGTGAGCCCTTTTCAGAGGGCTTATCATCACGTCGCCGGATATTCACCATTTTTGCAAATGTTACTATCACAGATATTTGGGGCTTTCTGCATACCGTGATAGCAACGCTGTAAAAAATGGCGATTTAAAAACCCTGGTGATTTTTTCTATTTTACTTTACTGCATGAGCCCCTTAGTCACCTACAGTACACTATCTCAAAGGTTGTGGATCAGAGTAATAAGGCAGAAGCTTGAAGAAGAGGAATCTGTCTTCATCGGCTTTGGGAAGATATTGTCTAAATATAGGCATGTTCAAATCTCAGATAAATTGTTTACAAATAATGTTTTTTAATATTCTGCAATTAATGCAGATGTGTGAATGAAATCCCACTGAATGAGTGACTGTAAATTTTTCAGTTGATCGACTACACTTTTGAGAACTTGCAAATAAATAAATAGAAAAAACTGTGCTTATATTAGGGAAGTTTAACTTGTAAAACATAACAAATAGGTGCTTTTATCAGTTCAATGGGGAATTGGGTATCCATATATTCTTAGGTTGTTGAACCGGTATTTCTTTGTTTTACAGGGTTAGATTTAATGCATAATTTTACCTCATAGTATGTCACCACAATCCAACTGGATTTATATCTTACAATTATGCTGTTTGCAACATATTTGTTTTCTTACTTCATTTTAATAGTTCTGTGGTGTTAACACGAAGCATCATTTGGGGCTTGAGGTTTAAGAAACTTAATTAGTAATTTTCTTACATTTATCTTAGTCAAGTTTTTGCAAAACTAATTTTAAGATGTAAATAATATGGACAGTACTTTTTGCTTTTACTTTTTACAGTCCATTGGGCGCAAATTTACAAAGCATTGGAACACATTAAAATGTCAAACAAAAGTAAATCAGGTCATACATTGCTGAGTACTTTCAGTGTATTACTCTGTCTGTTGCTACAGTAAAAAAGATTGCAACTACCATTTGAAAGGCAGAATGTTCAGGTGTCGATTAATGTTTGGGGAGGTATGCAAGGCAATGGGTAGTTACATAGTAGTAGTTACATAGTACAAAAATTATATATCAATGGCGCTCTGCACTAGTAAAATATAAACATATAATATATAGTAATGGAAATATACAACCAGTGGCGTGAATGTTTCTCCTGGGAATGGATGTTCCACATGTGATGGGAAAACATGTAAGGAAAAAGAAATCACAACATAGTGTAATACTGTGAGACATACATACAAACATATAACATAAGACGGACGCTGGGAACAACAAGTGACCAATTACAAACACATTTAATAAAGCATATCATTAAAAATACATAAAATACATAAAATAAAAACTGTTAGGGCACTCCAACTCAGGTGGGGGTACCTGCTTACCAAAAGTAAGAAGGTATCAGGCAGTGGATATATAAGAGTATCCCCTCTATGGATGGCTGCTGCTGCACCGGACTGCTGGGCTCACATGTGTGTTGTTAGCCGTGGATAGTGCTTGCTCCCTCTGTTTGTAGCATAAGCCTCTGTGCGCCCTGGACACGGAAGATTCTTCCTGCTCAGCTGTTGAAAGCGCGCCAAACGGGGCTGTAGTGAACGCGGATGGATATCCGCCCGGATTCGGCAGCCGACGGGCATCTGCTAGCAGGTTCCAAGGGGGACAGGATTCACCACCGAGTCTGGAGGACCTCTTAGAAACACCCTACGCGTTTCGAAAGTCTAGCTTTCTTCCTCGGGGTAAACATAGTATAAAAAAGTAGTCCCTGTATGTCCCGATATATATAGTCCCGGATTAAAGGTGCAGTACATCAGAATAGACTTGCTCATGCGCAGATGTGTACTTTGGGACTATCAGCGTCTCGAACAAGAACATATATACAAAAACAAACATAAAACATAAAATGACAAGTGATACATATTAAATAATAATAATATATTTACACTGTCTACAATAATGACAATGGAACATGAGAAATATATAGCCTAATCTGAATCATTATTGATATTATCAAACAACAGTTGTGAGCCCTATATAAGAAGTATGTTGAGCAGAATTCATACTAACCTAAACAATAGATTATATATATAATGAAGCAAAAGACAATAATAAAAATATATATATATATACCCTTATAATGGGTGAAGGATGTGATGGTACTGTGTAGGTATAAACATATATGTTCCCATACATTGGGTAATGGGATGTGATGATATTGTATGAAAGTGGAAGTGAATGAGATATGTGTATATGTGATGTATGTGAAATATTACAAGCTTAATAAAATATGTCAATTGTGAAAGTTATTTTAAATAGTATAAAAAAAAACAATTGTGCAGTGGTGACCAAGTGAATATGTGAGTTAATTAAAAGGCATATAATTGTGTATGTTATGGTCAGTGAAATATATGTGGCTACTACAATATTGATTTTAAGTGGAAATTAATCAAATAACCTATTACACATATAACCTATATGTGATATTTATAGGATATATATATAGAGTGGTTCTCCTGTGATACTCAATAAATTTAAATATAGTAGTGTGCTGTACCAGAGCCCTGTGTAATTAAGATAGAATAATCTATTATTTAGATGGATACTTTATCTGTCCAGAAGGAAAGGTTTCAGGTCAAATTCAATATTGAGCCCGAAAGGGGTGAGTGTTTTCAGTTCATAAATCCAAAAGGATTCTCTTTTACCTAGTGCTCCTGCCTTATTTCCACCGCGCCAATTTGTCGTGACTGCCTCTATCGCTACACATTTTAAACCTTTGGGGTTTTTGTCATGCACTTGTCATGTAAATTCAGCTCCAAACAAACCATATTCAAATCTACTCAAACTTCTAAACAATATATCATACAACAACACATTACATGTAATAGCACAAATATTATTTATCTCCTTGAATGTCCTTGCGGTCTGCAGTATGTGGGTATGACCACTAGACCGATCAAACGTCGGTTCTATGAACATATTTATAACATTAAAAAAGGCCTGGATACACATAGCGTGTCGAGCCATTTCCTCCAAGTGCATGACAAAAACCCCAAAGGTTTAAAATGTGTAGCGATAGAGGCAGTCACGACAAATTGGCGCGGTGGAAATAAGGCAGGAGCACTAGGTAAAAGAGAATCCTTTTGGATTTATGAACTGAAAACACTCACCCCTTTCGGGCTCAATATTGAATTTGACCTGAAACCTTTCCTTCTGGACAGATAAAGTATCCATCTAAATAATAGATTATTCTATCTTAATTACACAGGGCTCTGGTACAGCACACTACTATATTTAAATTTATTGAGTATCACAGGAGAACCACTCTCTATATATATCCTATAAATATCACATATAGGTTATATGTGTAATAGGTTATTTGATTAATTTCCACTTAAAATCAATATTGTAGTAGCCACATATATTTCACTGACCATAACATACACAATTATATGCCTTTAAATTAACTCACATATTCACTTGGTCACCACTGCACAATTGTTTTTTTTTATACTATTTAAAATAACTTTCACAATTGACATATTTTATTAAGCTTGTAATATTTCACATACATCACATATACACATATCTCATTCACTTCCACTTTCATACAATATCATCACATCCCATTACCCAATGTATGGGAACATATATGTTTATACCTACACAGTACCATCACATCCTTCACCCATTATAAGGGTATATATATATATATTTTTATTATTGTCTTTTGCTTCATTATATATATAATCTATTGTTTAGGTTAGTATGAATTCTGCTCAACATACTTCTTATATAGGGCTCACAACTGTTGTTTGATAATATCAATAATGATTCAGATTAGGCTATATATTTCTCATGTTCCATTGTCATTATTGTAGACAGTGTAAATATATTATTATTATTTAATATGTATCACTTGTCATTTTATGTTTTATGTTTGTTTTTGTATATATGTTCTTGTTCGAGACGCTGATAGTCCCAAAGTACACATCTGCGCATGAGCAAGTCTATTCTGATGTACTGCACCTTTAATCCGGGACTATATATATCGGGACATACAGGGACTACTTTTTTATACTACGTTTACCCCTGAGGAAGAAAGCTAGACTTTCGAAACGCGTAGGGTGTTTCTAAGAGGTCCTCCAGACTCGGTGGTGAATCCTGTCCCCCTTGGAACCTGCTAGCAGATGCCCGTCGGCTGCCGAATCCGGGCGGATATCCATCCGCGTTCACTACAGCCCCGTTTGGCGCGCTTTCAACAGCTGAGCAGGAAGAATCTTCCGTGTCCAGGGCGCACAGAGGCTTATGCTACAAACAGAGGGAGCAAGCACTATCCACGGCTAACAACACACATGTGAGCCCAGCAGTCCGGTGCAGCAGCAGCCATCCATAGAGGGGATACTCTTATATATCCACTGCCTGATACCTTCTTACTTTTGGTAAGCAGGTACCCCCACCTGAGTTGGAGTGCCCTAACAGTTTTTATTTTATGTATTTTATGTATTTTTAATGATATGCTTTATTAAATGTGTTTGTAATTGGTCACTTGTTGTTCCCAGCGTCCGTCTTATGTTATATGTTTGTATGTATGTCTCACAGTATTACACTATGTTGTGATTTCTTTTTCCTTACATGTTTTCCCATCACATGTGGAACATCCATTCCCAGGAGAAACATCCACGCCACTGGTTGTATATTTCCATTACTATATATTATATGTTTATATTTTACTAGTGCAGAGCGCCATTGATATATAATTTTTGCACTGTTTGATACCTGACTGGGGTTCAGGGATATATCATAGGCTGCCTACACTTTAGGATATAGCGCTACCTATTTGTTTAGTAGTTACATAGTAACTACACATTGACTTGCATATTCCCCCAAACCTTCATCGACACCTGAACATTCTGCCTTCCAAGGGTACTAAATGGAATCTGTCATATTTTAGGGATGGATGTACAGGTATGTTGCATATTTTAATGACATTTAAAAATGTTTCTGAATTATTTTGCGTGAAACCACGGGTCAATTTTGCATGGCCCACAAAGAGCTTCTTTTTCTGTTTTGTAGTTCACCACATTTTTACTTTATTTGCTTTTTCTCACATGCAGCAGTTCTTGTTTGTCAATGTTACACCTGCAACAAAAATAATACAAATTATACAGTATTTATTAAGATATTACTTAAAGGGAATGATGTAAATATATGATTCTCTGATTTGTAACTCTGACCCTCCAGTCACATATGACATTAATTCTCAAATAGTTTCATGTGATGTAATCTAATAAGATCAAATGGTTGCATTTTTTGTTTTAAACGGACAAGAATCCTACATAATGAACAAAAAAAGACCCTTGATGATTTTTCATATTAAGTAATGTTTTAATGGTGGCAGGTTCACTAAGCTCATAAAATAGGAAACAATGGCAATATGGTTTCGATTTATTCTGGCAGTAAAAAACGTTCAACATTTGTTGTTAAGATGAGTTAATTACAAAGTAAATATTCCTGTGATTACTCAAATAAATTTGAATAGATATTCTCTGTACTATAGGTGGTTTACCTTCCTAATAAAGCAATTTAAAACACTAAACGTGCCTAGATCGTAAGCTCTCTGGGGCAGGGACCTCATTCCTGTTGTCTCAATTTGTCTTAACATAGATCTACTCTTTGGTCTTACAATATTATCGTCCTCTCCCACATTGTTCTGCGCTGTGCAATATGTTGCACAAATAAAACACAAAATAAGAATAATAAGAGACTTGTTTGCTTATTAAAATAATGCAACATATTTGTTTGATGTATATTTTTTATTATTTGCAAATTAGAGGATTAACTGATGCAGCGTCAGCAAGTCCCCTACAGAAAGTGCATTGCCTTGGTGCACACCAAACTAATCCTGTTTTTACATTGTATATGCTTATGTGATAGTATGAAGTGCTAAAGTGATAAGGGAATAAAATATCAATATTAAAAATACAAATACGTGGTGCTGTTGGCTCTTATTTGAACTTGCTGTGAGAGGTATGAATCTGTTTACTTTACAGGGAATAATACATTCTATTAAACCTTATATAGGATTGGATTACAATTCAGATGAATAATGAGATGATATTCAAATGCAGCATATTGAACAATGGTTGCTTTTATGTCAACAACAGCAATTAAGTTGCATATTAGTACTCTGAACCAATTTAATATACATATCCTTCAATTATAATGCTGGTGTAAAGGTTACTAGTATATTATTGATCAGACAACACTGAATTACTCGTATATTATTGATCACACAACACTGAGTTCTCTAAACTGCCATAAAAATGCTGTTTATTAGACAGCACAGCTCCAACATCACTGCTTAATTTTACTTTAGACTGATGAGAAGTTAACAGTGTTGTCCTATAATAATCAGCAAGAGGAATAACCATATGACTGCAGCCCTAATAATATCTAACCTAAAATATACAGTAAATTCTGTACCTAGACAGCGCAGCTCCAACATCACTGCCTAATTTGACTATGCTCACTATGCTTGATAGTTATAAGATAAATTCAACAATGTGTCTAAACACCAACAATATAATGAAAGTACTTGGCTTGAATGTATCATCTGAATTGCTCGGCATACCGCTTTCTTCCACAGCAGCAAGCTCAGAACAGCACCACGTTATGTGACGTCACCATGTCACTACATCCCACACGTTTCTTCCCTCTACGGAACTTCGTCAGGGGAATGGTATGTAACGGAGCCCATTTACAGGCTATAAATACTGTTTACAATCGCTATGGAGCAATCTACTGCTGCGCGCACCATGCCACTCCAGCAAATATGTCTATGTTGTAGTGCATGCACAATGAGCTCCTATACAATAAAATCATATTAAAAAGCATATTGATTGATCAATATTAGTTTTGTTTAATTATAAGTTTATATTTTCAGAATCTTCTGCACACATATAATTACACTTTTATATTAGTGAAATGACTCAGGTAAAGATCGTAAAAAATGGGAGAGTCCCTTCATACTGTAGATCAGGCATATCTAATGTTATCTCTTGATTGAACATTAAGGAATGGAGAATGGATATAGGTGTTAATACCTATTAGAAAAAGGAGGAGGGGACACAGGGTGATTGTGGCCCTCAGAGAATTCACTTAACTGCACACCACTAGGTGTAAAAATTTACTTTTATTGAGTAATTACTTAAAACATATATTACCGTGGAATTGTGTAACGTGAGTTAAAAATGGATTAAATAAAAAATATCGAACATCTATGTCAACACATAAATATAGCTTACTATCCCAATTGCCCTACTAATGAAGGTGGGATATAGGTGGCATATGATGCTATAAGTCAGGGTATGATCCCCTCTGGGTCAGCTAACAGACCAGATGGTGAGTTTAAATTAGCCAGCGAGACTATATGAAATTGGTAAATGAGTAACCAGCCCTCCTAGTCTAGTGATATAGTATTATACACCTCTATAAATCATAGCATAAGTTTAATAGGTGCATAAACTATGAGTGAAGAGCTAACACTCACAGCAGCAAAAGGTGATTAATCTCAAGCACATGTACTGCAGAGGTGCATGGTGCACTAGGTAGGAGGTGAAGGCAAAGACTCACTGGCATATAAACACTGGACTCAAATTAGCCAAGTGTCAGGAACTGTACACACTGACCCAGGACCTATAAACACTACATTAAAACAGCTCCAAGTAGGAGACTGACAACATTGCGCGTCCAACGCGCGTTTCCCTCCAGCAAAGGAGCTTCTTCAGGGACAAGTTTTGCTAAGGGGAGTGAAAACAGCATTTTTATACCCTGCCGGTACCATAATTGCAAAATCGATTGTTTGCAGCTATTGCGCATGCGTGCCGCCTTCGCGTCCACAACGGCACATTTATCAAGTCACATACTCTTAAAACAAATTAACAGTATAATGTTATACATGTTACCTTGATGGGGCCGTTATTGGAGACGTTCCAGAGCATTTTAGTGACTTATAATGCCGTTCTATCGACGTACCCGCATACACCGAGTACTGCACATGCGCGTGGACTTAGAATTTTTTAGTCCAAGCATATACAGATTGCGCGAACCAGTATAGGAACGTCTAATGCGCAGAAGTGGACTGTTAGTAATAAACAGCCACCCCTAAGCAGATCCTATGCCTCTATGTTAATTATAGAGGCATAATCTACGGTACTGGCCATGAGGACAGCCAGAGAAAAGATGCTGATTCTAACATCATGGTCATAGCATGCCACTGGTGCATGCAAAGTGGATAAAGGACCCCCCTATTGTATAGTGCAGAGCAATGTGTCACAAAAATGCAGTGATGAACAGAGGACTTATAAAGAGTTAAAAAATGAATGAAACTATAAATGCATACATCCTAGGTATAAGTAATTTATTCTAGCATGCTGTAATAGTACTAGACCCCAAGTGTATGCACACGTTACTGAACGCTGCAGTATTATAGTCACTGATTAATGGGATAACAAATAATAATAAAGTAATATCATTCAATACCAGAAGACTGACTACCAAAACTGTTGACACGGAAAGTGGCAAAACTGGTCAGGACGAGGGAACATAATGGGTTAACATACTTAATGGTAATAAATAAATAAAGGGATCAGACCAAGATAACTCAGATTAAATAAATGGTGTGAAAGTAAACCCTTCATTAAGACCATTAGGGCTCCTTGTTTTTAATTTATAAATCCATTCTGCTTCGATACGAAGCCGAGATTGGTCAGTGTTATCACCTCTCACGGGACATTTAAGCTGATAAATGCCCATGAACTTGATAGCATCAATGTTGCCATGGTGAAATTGTGAGACATGTCTCGCAACTGATGTTTCTGCAGAGTGTTTGATAGAGTTTATATGTTCCAGAACACGTCTGCGAAGCTGTCTAGTTGTCTTGCTGACATATCTCTTACCACAATTACATGTGATGAGATAGACAACGTTGGTGGTCCGACAATTGATGAAACTGTCAACACAATATTGTACGGTGAATACTTTGGCAACATTGATGTATTTACACGCTTTACAGCCCTGACAGCGAAACATCCCTTTTAGAGGGATGCCAATGTCTAGCGAAGATCTTCTTAATCGCCCACCATCTTTTATTAAAGGTGCCTATGACTCTGATAGTGTTGTCTTTGGATTTTTCTTTTTTACCAGTCAGAAGAGAATCTCTCTCACTGTGCAGTGCCCGGTAGTAAGCTTTATTCAATGTCTTAATATTGTACCCACGGCTGAGGAATCTTGATAGAAGTTCTTTTGATTGAATAATGAATTCTCCAATTGTCGAGCAGTTTCTCCGGAGGCGGAGATACTGCCCCATAGGTATGCCCGCTATGAGGCTCTTAGGATGCTGGCTTTGAGCCAGCAAAAAGCTGTTCGTGTCTGTGCTTTTCCTAAAGACCTTGGTTTGGACGTTCTTATCACCATCAACATATATGTTTAGGTCTAGGAAGGTAATAGATGTTTTACTCAGCACTGTCGTTAACCACAAGTTTAGCGTATTGGTATTCAGATACCACACAAATTCATGGAGAAGTTCCAAGGGGGCTTCCCATAGAAGCAAGATATCATCTATGTATCTGATCCACATGGAGACGTGGTCAGTATACATAGATAGTTCCTCATTGAAGACGTGGGTACGCTCCCACCAGCCCAGGTACAGATTGGCATATGTAGGCATATGTAGGGGCACAAGCTGTGCCCATAGCCGTACCCTGGGTCTGGTGGTAATACAGACCATCGAAAATGAAGTAATTGTGGGTTAGAACATAAGATAGTAGATCTAGCACAAATAAATTGTGTCTATTAAACCTACTGTCCCTTGTCGTTAGAAAATATTTGACATCGGTGAGACCATTCTCGTGGATGATGGAAGTATATAATGACTCTACATCTAAACTCACGAGGATGGTCTCAGATGTAACATGTATACCGTTCAGTCTCTTGAGAGTTATCTTTCGTATCTTGGACATACGATGGGAGACTGATGAGAAAGTTCCTTAGGACCATGTCAAGGTATATACTGCTGCCTTCAGATAGACAGTTGTTGCCCGAAACAATTGGACGTCCAGGTGGGGACTCTAACCGTTTATGTACCTTAGGTAAGGTGTAAAACGTCGCCACAGTGAGTGACTTAGGGTACATAAAATCAAACTCGTTGCGGCTTATCATGTCCATATCCAGGGCATCCTGTAAGATGTTTAACAGTTCTGATTTATATTGGGATGTTGGACTGCACTCGAGAGTCTCATAACAATCTTTATCGCTGAGAAGTCTCATGTTCTCTCTGACATAGGCTTCTGTGTCTTGGATAACGATGTTTCCACCTTTATCAGATGGTTTAATGATATAAGTTTTATTAGACATGAGATCTTTCAGGCCAGTCCTCTCGTCACGGGTTAGATTATTGTTGGACTTATAGTGTCTAGGTTCAGCTACTAGGTCCCTAGTGACACAAGTAATGAATAAGTCAACGGCTGGACATATACTAGCGGGTGGGGTAAAATGACTCTTGGTCTTGAGATGGGTGAAGGGTCCAGTTATATCACAATTTGCCTGGATATTTTGGTCAAACAACTGACATAAATCAGCCACATCCTGTCTTTCCTGTACCTGCAAATCGTCAGTGAGTGCATTAGGATTATCGTTAGCGCGTTTAGAGTAGAATTTGTGTACTGCACCGACACACTTTATTCGAGCAAATACCCGGTATGTACCTGGCAGATACCTGGAATGCGCCGCTCCTCACCTCTGACAAGCCCCGTTGCATTTGCCTTCCCAGCCTGGGTTCATGCCTGGCTGATGGGCGGCTGATCTGTTAAATGATAATGATTAGGATTTAATAGGCTGCAATGCTTCGCGTGTCTACCAGATGGCATAAATTCATGAATTGTAATGCAGTATATATATATATATTGTGCAGTATTGCAGCCAGCTGGAATAAAATGCTTCAATCCCTGCTTGGAAAATAACTCAATGCACTCGGGCAGAAAACAGTCACAAACCTCAATACACCCGGGTATACCCGAATTCGTGGGACTAGCCGAGCTCGAATAAAGTGTGTCGCCAGTGTAACAATAACCGCCTGCCAAAGAGGTTTAAATCCTTTACCCACTCGAATAAATTAAAGTCAGATGTGGGGGAAAAGGAGAGACCCTTCCTTAGCAGATCAAGTTGTACCTCACTGAAAGAATGGCTGGACAGGTTGAAAACTTGCAAGGCATCGTTATCTATACTTGTGTTGGTCACTATTGGGTGGGTTAGGTATTTTTCTTTGTTCTTAGGCTTCTTTTTTCCCCTTCTGGTTTTGTGTTTTGGAGAGCCTGGGCTAAAAAACCAACCTGTGTGTCTTTGGTGGCCTTACTCCCTCTCCCTTTATTTTGGCCCGTTGGTCTAGAACCAATTTGTTCACCATCAGAGGCGTCTGATTCGGATGAGGAATAATCAGAATAATTGCCCCTCCTCCTAGATCTAGTTGGATACCTATAGATAGTGCCTTGTTCGTAATCGTTGGTATCTCTAAGGAACTTAGTGTGTTTCCTATCCTTTAGCTCTTGCCTGAATTTGATCATATTAAGCTCTAGTTTTTTCTCCATTTCTTCAAAGTCCTGTAATTGATTGTACTTACTCAGGTCTTTGAGATTGTCATCTAGTTCTTTATTGGTGACATCTAACCTAGATTTCTTATGGTCAATGAGGAGATTCATAAGCTTATTAGAGCATTTGGATAGGGTATCTTCCCACTTTTTAATGAAGTCCTGTGAAGTGATGTAATACGCAGGACACAATTTCAATCTAAGTCCACGTGGGATCATATTAGAGTCAAGATAACTTTGCAGACTTGTAATCTCCCACCAGACTTGTGATTGGGTCCGCAGGAGTCTAGAGATATTACAGAAGTAGTTGACAATGTCTTGGTTTGTGTCTGATGTACCCTGTGATGTTTTACTGAACACATTTATAGCCTCATCTTGCCAGCTAGACATATCCATGCCAAAAGTGAGGTACTGTAGCAAGTGAAATGAATCAGGTAAAGATAGTAAAAAATGGGAGAGTCCTTTCATACTGTAGGTCAGGCATATCTAATGTTATCTCTTGATTGAACATTAAGGAGTGGACAATGGACATAGGTGTTAATACCTATTAGTCACAATATACACCTTCATAAAGAGCATATATCTATCTCATGGTCCAACTTTGGATCAAAATTGTGGGCTTAGCAGGTGGTACTTATTGATGACATGTAGGATAATATTCCATTAGACATATTGAGCAGTTGATATAATTTTTCCCATTAATGAGAACTCTATATTCTGCAATTATCCTTCAACGAATATGGATCATCCAATATGGAGAGATCAAAACATATATTCCAGTTTATTAAATGAATGGTTTAAAGGTAAAACCCTTGTTGAGTCCTGATGGACTTCTTGTTTTTAAATGGTAAATCCATTCTGCCTCTTTTTTGAGTAGTTTTAAATCAATGTTAACTCCCCTTAGATTATTTTTTATATGCTCTTTGCCGCAAAGACGTAGGCACTTGACATCACCATCATGTGCAAAGTTCACATGTCGTACAACTGGTATGTATAATTGTTGGTAATAGAATTGATATGTTCTAATACTCTACGTCTTGGTTCCCGTATTGTTTTACCGACATATCTGGCATTCTATGAGATAGATTACATTATATGTTCTGCAGTTTATAAAGTCTCTAATGTCATACGTTTTAGAATGATCATGATTGTTAAAAGTTTTCATAGTTTGTATATACTGACAGGCCTTACAAATCTTACATTGATACAGACCTTTTAATGGTGACGTTAGCCACGTTTTTATTATTCTTTTCTGATAATGTGTCACAGGGGACTCCTTTAGCAGGTATGAGCTCAGTGGCCGGCACAGCAGGAGCAGGCAAAGATTGTTGGGGTCACGGGCTGAGGTCGGTGTCAGGTTGCAAACAGGAATGCCGGGGTCACACGCAGAGGTCGGAGGCAGGCGGCAAGCAGGAATGTCGGGGTCACACGCGGGGTTCGGTAACAGGAAGGGGAGCAGGACAGGGGAGCAGGAACTGGGCAGTGGAGCAGGAACTGAAACTAGGGAGCAGGGACAGGTCTGGTACTTGGTAGCAGGAAACAGATTGGGGCAATCTAGTTTAATAGCAAGGGCCTTTAATAGGAACAGGACTCAAATACAGAACAGGACTGGTATAGGAACAGATCAGAGGCAGAAGCATTGGCATAGGAGTCTGACACAAAACAAAGGCAAGGAGAAAAAGGAAACTATAAGGACAGAGAACAGGAGTAACAAGAAGACAGACAGACAGACAGAGGAATCCCAGAGCAGCCAGAAAGCAGCAGCACACCCGATAGACAGAGAAAAGAACTTTGTCTGGGAGCAGGATGTCTAGGAGACACTGACATTACTCCCCCCTCTCAAGCATTCTCCGGATGATCCTCCAGGCTCCTCCCGGAGACGCCAATTTAAGGTGGACTTAGGGTGACCCCCCTCTAGTGGTTTGTCAGCAGGCAAAATAATTGTCTTCACCGCGATGGTGCAGGAACCAGCAAACGGCACATCGGGTGCTGCAAGGAACCTCCAGACAGTTGTGTCCAACTTAAATGCAGGGCATGGACATCAGGAAAATGGGCATCAGGCACGGGTGCATCAGACTCTCCATATGAGTCAGTGGGGACTTTGGGTTCTCTCTCCGTGGTTTCTTTTTGTGACTGCCATTTCATGGTATCACTTAATGAGCATATAAGACCAGCTATTTGAGTCTTCAGTTCTTGAAGCTGTCCTTCAGCATTTCTTTTCCCACTCAATGCAGTCGCCAGTTCAGTTTCTTTGGAGTTGAGTTGCGATTCTACATCTCCCAGCTGACTCAAAGCAAGGCTTAAATTGGTTTCCTTTTCCTTATTTCTAACCTGCAGCTGCTGGTACTCCTTCCAGGCCTTTTCCAGCTCTAACTGCAGCCGGATCTTCTCAAGGGCTGTGTGGTCCAGCAATTCGAAGGCATTTGCCATTTTGACCTCATAGTACAGTGTCAGGTCGGCCACTTGACAGACGGATACCTCCTCTCTCACTTCCTTTTTGGCGAGCTGTATCTTGAGCTCAGCGATCTATGCCTGCAGCGCTGTGAGTTGCTGGGATGTGTGTTCAGCTGCCAGCTTTAGCTTTAGCTCATCCATTTTTAGGCTTTGCTACAATTTCAACTCCTTGGCGAGAGACCCTTGCTTGAGTGCATCCTGCATTCCTCCTCTTAGGGCCTTCATCTCTTCACTGGGATCGTTCGGAGCTTGCTTCCATGCATCCTTCATTGTCTTGGAGTCTGCCAATTCCTTCGGTAGGGTCTCAGCAGCTTACCTTTTCCATGTTTCTTTCTCCTGGGTGTACTGACTGTTAGAAATGGAGCAGTGTCTCTGCTCCTCTAACTCTTGCTTCAGTTTCTAGACCATCTCGTGTTCCCTCTTATACAGGGTTACCTGGCCTCTTAGCTCCTCCTCCAGTGAGGCTCTGGTTATGGTCAGTGTAGCCTTCAGCTCCTCATGCTGCTCTCTTGGGACACACTTGGTACTCAGCATTTTTACTTTGTTAGTAGTATGGATACTTTCTACCAGCAGATGTCGCTGCTTCTCCTCAGCATCCGCCTGTTTCTCCTTGGCATTCTGCTGGCACACACACAGTTCTTGCAGCATATTTTCTGCTGGTGTGCTCCAGGGAGATACGTTCTTCTTGCAGAACTCTCTCTGCATTCAGCAGTGCTGCCTGTATGTCTAACTTTTCCTGGGCCAATTGTTTCTTAACATTTTGGGCTTGGTGAAGCTTCTCAGTCTCTCCACTGACCTGACTAGTCAGATTCATAACCTCTTCCTTCAGGCTTAGGTTCACTTGCTTTACTGACTCTATGTCAGGACCATCTCATAGGCCTCCCTCACTGTACACAGCTCTGTGTTTAGACCGTGGCCTTCCTGGCAAGAGTGTTCCAGCTCGGTATTTAGCCTGTGAACTTTTTTCTTAGATGCTTCCAGCGCTGTGCCAACTTGATCCATGAAACTCTGGTCCAGGGAAGAATCAGCGTATGCCTTCTCCAGCTTACTTGACAAGATCACCCTGTCATTCTCCAACTGATCCTTTTCTTTTTCCAAGGCACTCTCTGCTTCTTCCAGTGCCAATTGCACCCTTGACTTTTCTTTTATCAATAGTATCTTCTCCTCTTATAATTCATGGAGTCTCTTCTCTCGTTCGCTAGGCTGGACTGAGAGGTTATTTAACTTTAGGTTTATAGTTTCAAAACAACTATTGAAGGCCTCTCACAGAACATCCCTCCTCCAGAGAGGCTTCCATCTCTGTTCTAAGCTTGTTATATTCCTTTTGAAAGGTTTTAATCTCTGTATTAAGCATGTCAATTTCCCCCAGAGTTATCTCCAGTGCTGTATTAAGGTGATCAACTGAGCTGTGGTTCTGTGCAGCATCGGTGTATGCATTCTCCAGCTCACTTGACATGATCATCATGTCACTCTCCAACTGGTGCTTTCCTTTATCCAGTAAAACGCATTTAGCAAAAGCTGTTGACAGCCACTTTTGTAGTGCAGTCTTGGCCTCTTGCTCTTTATCTAATCGTCCATAGAGGCAATCAATCTCTTTCCCTGCGGTTTGAGGTGCCTGGGTTAGGGCTCTTTTACCTTGGTTAAAGGCATCCTCTTTCTTTTCCACTATTCCTGGGATGATTCTGTGAATCACCTTATCCTGCAGCAATTCTCTATTCCCTTCTAACGCAGGTTTTCCTGATGTTGAAGGGTCATCCTTAATTCCTACTGCAACTTCCACTGTAACACCTCCTCCCTTCTTTTTCTTGCTTTCTCTTTGCTTTGAGAAGCTCAGAAGAATCAGTGGTACTGTGTTCACAATTTTTGCTCAAGGCAGTTTTCAAGGTGGGAGCCATAGCTTCAGACATGGGGAAACCAAACTTCCCAAGAAACCAGTAAAGAGGAAATGTGTCTTTAAAGCAAAAGCATTGGAATGAACAAAATAAATATTAGACACAACAGGGGGACAAAAATAGGTGAGCATCAGTCACAGAAACATCATAAATTGCAGGGGAAACCATACACAGAGAAACTTGCAGTTATATCTGAAACGTTGGAAATCAGGGATAGAAATATCATAGATTGCAAGAAACAAAAGACAGAGGGGCTTGCTGAAACATCTGAAACTTTTTAGAATCAAGCATAAAAAAACCCATAGGTTGCAGAAAAATCACGGCATAAGCAACAAAACAATGGGAGTACATTACTCTTGTCAAATGGATACAAAAGTACAATGAATGCTGATAAAACAAAAAGAGTATTGAATTGTAATAAAAAGAGGATATTACAACCTCTTACATATACAGTACTAAGGTATAACTTGATTCAGCTAGTGCTCTTGCCTCAGTGGACAAAAGTAAAGATACTATTACTATCACATTAAAATAACAAATTGAGACAAATATATCAGTTTATATATAGTAATATACACAAGAAAAAGTCTGGATGTGTATATATGTAGAGTCCAGTCAGAAATTGTATGGATAATGCAGCTTCTTTCACTGGATCCAACCCTCAGGTCCAAGATAAAAGCTATAGAGAAAAGAAAAAAGAAGAAAAAAAGAAGAAAAAAGCGCAAAACCCATTGTGCAGTATGACAGGTTTAATGCGATAAGAAAAACGGTTAAAAAAAACTTACAGACGTAAGTAGATATAAGGCACATCAGTATGTGAGGTGATCCGTAATAAAGCGTCCACCGGAACAGCCGCAGTGTCCCCTTCTCCTGCCAGGAGATTTCTTTCAGTCTGTGACTCCTTCCCTCGTCGATCGGTGCAGCTCCGCTTCCGCGTCACGTGTGCTTGTGACGTCACCGCGTTCGTGTGCTCGCGCCGTCTATCAGGGGATGGGTTGGGGAGGATGTACACTCCCTTGCTGGATGATGCGGACAAGCTCTGTGTCCTCCGATGGTGCTCCAATTTCAGCAGCATTAGTAGATACATCCCTACGCGTTTCAAGGAACAGGTCCTCTTCGTCAGGGTCACTGTAACTACAAGGGTGCTGAGCTTCCTTTAAATAGTGCTTCATTGTGGTTCCAACCAATAGGAACACTTGTAGCATTAACCAATCATAGCTGTTGTTTACCAATATCTCCAGATGATACTAGATATGGGTGTTTAAAAAGTATTTTTGTTACATGTACTATGTGAACTACAGATTGATAAAAAGTTGGTTTACATAAATTATGATATAAATCTTTATTAGCAATTTATTTATTAAAAAGTTTAAAAATTGTGGTAGTTAAAAATATAGTAACTGTAATATAGAATATAAAATATAAAATTTATGTTGTTAGACTGACTGTAAAAAAATTGTAAACTAACTGAACTGCAGTCTAAGAATAACTGGTATTATTGAACTCAACAGCTATGATGTAAACAACAAAATAATTTTTGGTTTAAAATACTGATGCAGCGGCCGTTATTCGAACACATCACGGCGCCGATTTTGAGTTCTCTGCTATTCCTCACGCAGCATGAACGTGGCCAATCGCCCTAGGCACCCGCGCTTATAGCGGATGTTTTGTTTGATTTTCATGGATTCTGTTTCTTCATTTGCAATAAAATGGATGAATTGTAATGTGTACAGTACTGTGCTAGTGTGTCAATCTCATGTTTTTAAAAGACAGAACACTAAAATTCGTTTTTCTGCACTAGCTGCGCTTGCATCTTAGTGCGGGGAGGCTGGAATTCACCCCGCGGTTTCAAATCGGGATTCCGATGTACATGACGCGTGAAATGTTCAAATAACGGCCGCTGCATCAGTACATGTTGTGCTATGGATTATATACAACAATTCCAAAGTTATTTCTATATAGACAGGAAAACATACAGGACACCTACAAGCTCATATTGAACCCCCAAAATAACCACAACATATATAAGCATATAAGTGTCACAGAGGAGTGCTACTGAGCATGGCAATATATATTTAAATACCAATGTAAAGGGGGTTTAAGGCTGCACACCACAATATAAATAAATACATACAGTTTACTGGTGCTGCTGGTTCAAGGAAGTACCTGCCAGGCAAATTCCAATGTACACTGAGGAAAAAAGAGAGATCCAGCGCTCCACGGATTTCAAGATAAATGAATTTATTGTGCCACACAATAAATTCATTTATCTTGAAATCCGTGGAGCGCTGGATCTCTCTTTTTTCCTCAATATATATTTAAAACGAGAGACAGAACATGAAACACAGACAGAGCTCAGTGCACATCCAGTGAAACTTATACACGGTACAGTGCCTAAATATATATGTATAGATATCATTTGAATAAAACGTTTTTTTAGTTTAACAAGATCTGGAAAAAATGTGTAACGCTAGCGCTGCCCACGAGTAAGACAGTACTGAGGTGGCAAGGTAGTAAACCATGCAGCAACAGCAGCGGAAGCGTGCCCGGCAGGCGGATTGTCAAAAGTAGCCGGGTCTGGGTTGGAGAGAGTGGGTTAGTCGATACTTGCCGATGTCTTGGAGTATAGAGTTCAGAATAGTCCAAGTCCATTAGCCGTGGTCTGGAGTTGGAGAGAACAGAATTGTGGAAGTCCGTATAGCCGTGGTCTGGGTTGGAGAGATCAGCAGAGTTTGGGATAAGCCGGGGTCAATAGTCAGAGATATTCCAAAGACAAGCCGGGTCGGTACACGAAGGGTTAACTGCAAGAAAAACACAAGACAAGGAGCAGGGCACAATGGATGTAGGAGCTCAAGGCTACAAGAGGTTATGCTCAGCAAGGTCTGACAGGAACTACAGGGTACATATGGGAAACAGGAACCAGCAGCAAAGGAGGCAGAGCAGAGGGGCGGCATCCGCGGTGGCAAGGATTGGCTGCAGGAGATAAGTGGGCTAATTGAATACTTGCCACGCAGCTGGGGAGCGGTGCACGTCGTCACATGTGCGCACAGCGCGTGAGAGAAGTGCGGCGCATCCGAGGGGCGGATCTAAGCACCATGGCACACTAGAAGAGGTGCGCATGTTTTGTAAGCAGAGCGGGGGTGCGTGCACGCACTGGTGCCAGAGCGGAGGTCTGAGATAAGACAGGTAAGGAGGGAACACGTCACAAAGGACGTGTTCCCCGATTCCTTACAAAATGAAACCCATTCATTTTCCTCAATGTAATATAACAAAAAAGGAAAAAGAAGCTCTGAATGACTTGACAACAAATGAAGAAATTACAATGAAATCCTCCAATAAAGGAGGTAATATTGTTATTCTCAATACTATTGACTATGTAAAAGAAAATAAACGAATTCTGATTGACAAAAGTACCTACCGGGCTTAGAATGTGATCCCACAAATATATTCAGTTCAGATATACACATATTGTTAAGATCAGAAACTCATCAGTAAAAATGAATATGAATTTATGCAAATTAAACAGCCAACAATAGCCACATTTTATTCACTTCCAAAAATCCGTAAGAATAAAGATAAACCACCAGGCAGACCTAGATTGTCTGGAAATAATAATCTCACTGAAAACAGCAGTATCTATTTAGATAAAATATTACGGCCGTTTGTAATCGCATTAATGTCCTATGTACAAGATACAAAAGATACACTTCTAAGATTAAATGGAATAACAACTGACAAAAACACTCTATTGGTCACGCTAGATGTGGAATCTTTATATTCTAGTATTAGACATTTAAATGGATTAACAGTTTGTGACTTTTATTTATCAACTAGGAATTGTGGCTATGTGGCTCATAATAAATTCATTATGGTTCTGATGCGGTTTGTGTTAACACACAACTACGTCATATTTTATGAAGTGTTCTACCACCAAACCCAGGGTACAGTAATGGGCATATCTTGTGCCCCTACATACGCCAATCTGTACTTGGGACGGTGGGAGGCCGAATATGTGTTCACAGATGAGAATGTCATATAGATTGAGTGCATTGATATGTTACTCCGATATATTGACGATATACTGATAATTTGGAAGGGCACGGAGGCACAACTGACAGAATTCATTACAATTTTGAATAGCAATTCATTGAATCTCAAGCTAACTTCAGAGTCAAACATAAAAAGTATCACTTTTTTAGATCTAATAATTGAGAAAGATACTAACTATGAGATACAAACAATCCGGGAGGGGAGGAAGAAGGGAAGGGGAAAGGAATGAGGGAAGCTCCCGCATCAGCTCAAGTACAATGAGTAAATTATAAACAAGTAGTTGAGACCATATACCGGTGCAAAAGAGGACTAGGATAATAATAAACAAACAAACAAAAGGTTCCCCCTTGAATGCACTCAGATCGATCAGTGAAGGTGATATGATTATTTGATTAAAAACCTTTTAATCACACATATAAAAATAGTACTTGTATAGAGGGGCATGGTACAAAAAGTCCAGGGCCAGCCCCTGATGACAAACCAAACTATCTTCCTAAATAATAGATGGAAGATGGAAAAAAGTACAATACATCAACTAACTGTGGGCCAGGTAGCTAAGGAGTTAACTCACACATACCTTCAGAACAAGGTGCTCACCCTAGATACGGATGCCCTTTTAACTATAAATCAACAGTCTTAGTATGATATAAGCTGCTGATACTGAATCTGAAGGGGTTAAATAACCTTAGACAAAAAGGTCAAATCGAAAGACCTACACAATATTAATGCCCCCCCCCCATGAGATGATGTAAATCAAAACAAAACAGCGTGAAAATCACAAAATAAATGTGAACCGAATAATGTACTTAGTGAACATATTACCACACGCAGAATGATATTGAATAATAAACGTGCTACAAATAAGGAAAAAAAAAAAAAAGGAAAAAAATTCCTAGCGTGTAAATATAGATTTCTGTGTCGGGCGAGCACAAAATGTGCAGTGTTAATGCCCTGAGGCACGGTTCAATGACCATATCCAGTTATGGCCTCTGAAACACAATAATGTGTTACACAAAAATCAATAATAATCTCCTAACATATGACCGCTCAGGGAGAGTCTCATAACAAATATATCTGATCATACTACAAATTGAGGTGACAGACAATACTAGTCACAACGTGTAAAATTCAGTCTTTATAGTGTAGCAGTCAGAATACAAATATTGTATCACCCCATACAGATCATACACACATGTCTCAATGAATAATGGTCTCATAGTCAAGACTGGTGTGGATAACGAGACTCAGCAATAATCCCTAAGTGGTTAGGACTGTGGGGATGGCATTATGGCACCACATGTTGATAATAATAAGTCTGCATAGTTCCCAATCACGTGGTGAAGCAGTTGTTGGTACACCTGTGTAAAGAGGAGATAGTGCCTCTGCCTAACATAGTGACGCGCAGTGTCCATGCAGGATATGCACGGCAAGGCTAATGGGATAATACACTTAGCTTATGGGTATAGTGCGCGTCTGTAGCCGCTCCACTAAGTCCAGGAGTGAGGAGGAATACAGGCAGAACGCCGAGGTACAGCAACCGGGCAGAAGAGATAATCTCTGATTCAATTTCGGCAGCTGAACTCACGAAGACGCTGACACGCTTGTAGGTGGCGTCCATTCAGCAGAGTGACGTCACACTGTTCCGGTCACCTGACGCACGTTTCGCGCGGGTTCGCGCTTTCTCAAAGGTGTAAGCACGTAGTAAACGTGCACATTAAGTAGCATTTGGTAGTCATAGCAACCGTCGGGGGAATCTTGCCCCTACGCTGCTTGCTAGACGGCCCGTCGCAATGTCTAGGTCTGTGCATAGTGCTTAGTTGCGGTAATGACCTAAATCACAGAAATCAATACAGATTGTGGCAATAACATGACTGGCAAGTTTAAATAAATGCCAGTCCGGGGTGAACTATAGAAAGAGTCCACGTGAGTAATGTAAATGCAAATTGGCAGTTAAATTGGCATAAGCTCTGATATCAGGCGAGTCCGAATAAATTCGTGGCCAGATATGAGGCTCAAAGTGAAGAGTATAAATAATATACCCAAGTCAGAACTCTCCTATCTTAGAGCTGCTCTAAGTGCAAAAAATGGGTTGGTAACCACATTCCAAAAATGGAATATGGGAGACAATAGATGCACAGGGAAAGGCAAGGTAAGTCAATAGAATACAAAAATTCTACCCAAAAATGGGGTGAGAAAAAGGGGTCGCTACGTCTAAATGGCTAGATGGCTGGATGGAACTGACAAGTAGCTAATAGCTAGAATATAATAACCGGTATCGGGAGGACGTACTTGGACCAGTATAGGAAGATGTCAAATAAAGGGGGAGAAGAGTGAGGGTACCCAAAGTGTAGATCTCGTTGTCCCAATCTCCCCCTCTACTGTTATTGGACACAGCCTCAATACCCACAAACTGTAGAACTGTGGAGATACCCTGATGTTGATTATGGATGTGGTTGGCAACGGGGGTGTCACAGTGATTACGGATATCACCGAGGTGTTCTAATACTCTATGCCTTAGTTGTCGTTTAGTTTTCCCGATGTATTTATTCTTGCAGAAACAAATGATCTGATACACAACACCCATTGTTCTACAGTTAATAAATTGACGGATATTGAAACTATGTGTATCATTCCAATTATTAAAGGTCTTTGTAGGTGTACACGAAGAACAGGCTCTACATTTGTTGCATTTGAAGAACCCAGCAGATCTACACTACCGACACACTTTATTAAAGTGTGGCCGGTACCGCAAGCCGGGAGATTTCCCGGCTTGCTTGTGGCTGCCCCTCGGCGTGCCGCGCGTCATAGACGCGCGGTCACGCGTCTTCGGGAGCCTGCGCCCCCTGCACGCGCGTCCAGGGCTCCCCGAGGGAGCCCTGGTGTCCCGCGATCTGCGGGACGGCGGCAGGGGGTTCCGGGGGACCCGGCGGACCCGGTAGCGGTAGGGAAAGCGCCCCGATTGGAGGGCGCTCTTCCGCTGCTTCGGCGCGCGCCCGTCACACTCGGGCGCGCGCCAGGCTACTGCTGCAGCCAAGAACGGGCAAATGCTCGAATAAACTTGGCCGCAGCAGTATTAGCCAGTCAAGTACCGGCAGGGTTTTTTTGATAATGGCTGTGGACCAGTAGATCACGAATACTGGTGGCTCTTCTACTGACTAACGTCGCCCTATCATTAAGTATCTCCCTCAGGTCAATATCCTCGCGGAGTACATGCCAGTATTTATTCAAAATGTTGGTAATAGCAGGTCATTGGTTGTTAAACGTGCCTATGAAACATATCACCTGTTTTTCATTTGTTGGTGTCGCCCTCTCATCCAAAAGTGTATTCTTGTCAGTCAATCTAGCTCGTTGGTAAGCCCTTTTAATGGCCCTATTGCTGTACCCCCTAGCTCTGAATCTCAGCTTCATGGCAACAGCCTGGGTCTCGAAGTCCACATTAGATGAACAGTTCCTCCTCAAGCGTAAAAACTGACCCACGGGTATACCCCTAATTTGGTGTTTCAGGTGGTGGCTATCAGCTCTGAGGAGGCTGTTTGTAGCAGTGGACTTGCGATGTAAAGACGTAGCTAAGGTTCCCTGGGGGGACCTAGAAACCATGAGGTCAAGGAACGTGATGCTCATGTGATTAACCTCAGAAGTAAGTCTGAGGTTGAGGGAATTGATGTTAAGCTCACCAATGAACTCATCAAGGAGCGTCTTGGCCCCCCTCCACAGGACAAAAATATCGTCAATATACCTCATCCACAAAATTATGTGTGAGGCATACCGACAATACCGCTCCTGGAAGACCACCTCTGCCTCCCACCAGCCTAAATAAAGGTTGGCATATGTGGGTGCACAGGTGGTCCCCATGGCCATACCATGGAGTTGATGGCAAGAATGAATCGTAATAGATCCAAAACGAGTATGTTATGGTTACTAAACTCACAAGTTCGTTTACTGAGGTAATACTCGACAGCCTCGATGCCTCTATCATGTATTATGGAAGTGTATAATGATTCTACATCCAGGCTGACGAGTAACGTATCATCATCAATTGATACCTCCCTGAGTCTGTTCAAAGCGTCTTTCGTGTCCCTTAGGTATGAGGGCAATGAAACCACAAAAGGGCGAGGCACTCTGTCCACATAAACACTACATTGTTCAGTTAAGTTAGAAATGCCCAAAACAATGGGGCGTCCAGGCGGTGCTTCGAGACTCTTATGCACCTTGGGGAGAGAATAGAAAGTGGCCACCCTCGAGATCTTATTGAGGAGTGCCGCACTTTCTTTCACGGAAAGGACTTTGGTGTAAACGCCCTGATCTAAAATCATTTTCAGGTCGCGTAAATAAATGTTAGTAGGATCAGTTCTCAAAATTGCATAACAGTCACGGTCAGACAACAGGCACAGATTCTCTTTAACATAATCCGTGGTGTTCATTATCATGATGTTGCCCCCTTTGTCCGAGGGCTTGATCGTGATAGAGGTGTTGTTCTTTAACTCTAGCAACGCTTGTCTTTCAGAGCTGTTCAAATTGGTCAGAGATGGTCTTGGCCTAAGGCGTTCTAAGTCAGCAGTGAGTAGGCCAATAAAAGTAGCTACTTTCGAGCATGTCTCAAGGGCAGGTGTAAATCTTCATTTAGGTTTCAACGTGGTAAACGGACCTTCACCAAGTGTCCTTAGAGACTCCTCTTCTAAAGCTGCTGAGTTATCGATGTTTTCTAGATATTGGTCATCAAAGTCTTCCGGCCCAACTGCCCTAAGCTGATTTTGGGCCCTTCTCTTAAAGAATTTGTGCAACAACAATTTACGACCAAACAGGTACGTGTCTTTGATCCAGTCAAATCTGCAGAAGTCCTCAGTAAGTGAGAAAGAAAGTCCCTTATCCAGGACAGCCATCTGACCATTACTGAGGACCACATTCGACAAATTCACAACCTGACTAAAGTCATCAGTGGCGACTATTGATGACGTTGGCGAGATCGTCTCCTTAGTCCCCCCTGTAGCTCCAGGTGTCTCTGTCTCGCAACCCACCCCATCTGGCCTCTTCTGGTCTTACTCGGTCTTGAGGTGGTGGGTAGCGAGGGTCCTGGTCTAAAAAAACAACCCTAGAAGGTTCGACTGCTCCCAAATCTCTTCTCTCGCCACCGTCACTCTCCTCATTGGAAGTATCTCAATCAGTCGAGGACTCTTGGTGGCGAAAGCGAACTTTTTTATTCTCCTTTTTTTGTTTGTATATTTTACCTTCTTTAAAATCCTTAGAGTCCCAGATATATTTGCGCTGTTTCCTTTCCTTAAGTTCACGTGTAAATTTACCTATTGTCTCTTCTAGTTTATTTTCTAAACTGATGGATTCGGAATTACCTCTCCATTTATCTGCATCATTACGTTTTGCTGCCAATTCTGCATTAACTTACAGAATTCATTACAATTTTGAATAGCAATTCATTGAATCTCAAGCTAACTTCACAGTCAAACATAAAAAGTATCACTTTTTTAGATCTATTAATTGAGAAAGATACTAACTATGAGATACAAACATCAGTTTACAGTAAGAAACCCTCAAAAAACAGCCTCTTATCTGCAATGGGTCAACATCCTAGGTTATTGATTAAAGGCATCCCAACTGTTCCACTATCCAAGAATACAAGAAGCAATCAGATAATTTAAGAACAAAGTTTCTTGAAAGGGGAAACAGGCCCAAATATTTAAAAAGAGCTTATAATAGGGTAAAAAATAGCAATAGGGATGACCTTCTATCTGTCAATACTAGACCAGCAGATACGCTGTATTAGTACTGCTGCGGCAGCTTTTATTCTAACAAATCGCCATTTTTTCCCTGGCTTTTTCCTGGAATGCGACGCTCTTCACCTGGCGCATGCCGCGTTCATTTTGTGTTCCCAGCCACGGGTCATGCGCGGCTGACGCGCAGTTGATGCGTTTATTGAGAATGGTTCGGATTTAATAGGTTGCAATTCTTTGCGTGTCCGCCAGATGGCAGATATTCATGAATTGTAATGCGCATGCGCTTCAGTAATGTGTCGAGTTGCAGGTGTTTCGTTTAAAAAAGATTCCACAGTGTGCTATTGTAACTTGGCCTTGAGACTGAAGGAAGAGGTTGCAAAAATGTATCGATTTAGGCTTTTCATATTAAAGAAAGACAAATACCAGTTTCGGTTACAGTATTCTCCAGAGACCCGCCCGCCATGAGTGTTCAAGTGCAGGCCGCTTTCCAAAAACCCGACAGAAGATACGCGTATTTGATATGGGCCGCGATTAATGCAACAGAGGATAAGAGGGCAACAGTTGTTCAAATTTATCAGTATTTTATCGAAAACTATGACTTTTATAAATTTTCGCCAACTCCTCATACGTGGAAGCGTGCAATAAGGAAAAGATTATGTAAAAACCCTGTTTTTATCGTATTGAGCCACATTTGTTGGAGGGTATTGGTGTGTATCACCGGCTTTTTCCTGTATCTATGATCATGATGATGGCAAAAGGCGAAGGGTCGTGTTAAAACCAACTAAGAAACGACAGTCGCTGCCAAGCAATGCACCAGCACCGGCTTCCAATGACGGTCCCGCCGTCAGTGAAAACCCTGAGCCTGAGCCGGATTTCGCGTGCAGTTTCGATCAAGCTTGCATGTACCTAAGCAATTTCCAGCCTCATCAGCTGGCTACAGGTGGACTAGTCCCGCTGCAAACTATCGACGTGGATGATCAAGAACACTGGACTGGCAGTGGACTGGCACTGACGCCAGCTGAATGGGAAATTCTATGTTGAGTATTGCTGCCATATTATTTTCTGTGTTTTTTTATTTTGACAATACAATATCAATATCGGTGCGATTCAAAAGTCAAGCGATTCTCCTGTAAGCAATATCATTGGCTGAGAGGCTTCTACAGTACTGCAGATACTGAACAATTGGTGGAATGCTAGGCCTATGTGCATTGGAGCCTTCTTGAAATGCATATGCGTGTCATCGCATCAACGGTAGGCACATGCGCATGTGAACAGGAGACGCCCCCCCGAGAAAATTATTGGTGGACTGGCTGGGAACTTCTTTAGGGGGCTAACCATTACAGTAAAACTTTTCTTTTTGTTTTTCCTCAGAAAAGAAAACGGCTAATGGAGGGATTTCGATGGATAATATCGCTTTGTGTAACAATGCCTACACATTGCTGAATCGGATTTAAAAACCCACGTACCGGAGTCTACAGTTTAGTTGCCGTTGTTATTGATTAGGATAGAATACTGTACCTGAAACAGTATACTGATGTTTTCCGGCCGTACAGTATACTGTACAATACTTTTTTATATACAGTACAGTATACTGTGTAATAAACCCGAAAAAAATAAAACTATGCATTTATTCTACATGTATCACATACATTATGTGTCTTCTACAGTATACAGTGCCAGTACATACAGTACAGTACAGTTTGTGTCTTCTATTTTTTTTATACTCTTATACTGAGCATGCCTACAGTATACAGTGCTGTTTGCCTCGTCATTCTAGAAACACTTTATTTTGTTACAGTAGCAAAGGAGCAAATGGAACAATGTAAGACAAATCAACATGTTCTTTTATTGGTGGAGTAAGTACAAAAACATTTATTTACAAATACTGTACAATGTAGAAACATTTTCTGTGCACAGCAATTCAAAACATCAACAGGTGTATGGTTTACTGCTACATGTGTGAAAACATTTACAGTATGTCAGTCAGTATGGTTTACAGTCACATGTTTTAAAAACAAGTTCTTTATTCATAAAATAAGCAAAACGCAACATCTCCTTTATTAAAGAACGACAAGGCAAAACATATACTGTACAGTGGGATGGTGTGCAAAACAGTCTGCACCAGTACAGTCCTCGAGGGCAGCAAACAGGGCAGGTTTTCAGGACAACCTTGAAAACCGTGCCTGTTTGCGGCCCCCAGGGACTGGAATTGTGCATGTCCTGAGTGTGTGGATAGCAAGTTAAAACATTTCTGTATAAATACAAGTAAAAAAACACACAACATCTCCTTTATTTAAGTACAGCAGGTCAAATCATGTACAGTACAATACAGTTCAGCACAACAGTATGGTCTTACAGAAAGTCCTCCGCATTGTCCGTCCATGGCCGATTCCTTGCATGGCGCAAAACGCCATTAATGCAGTATCGAACGCCTTTCATGACAGGATCTGTAATTGGATAAAAGCGCCGCATTTCATCCCGAATGTTCTTAAATTGGCAGGAAGCGCCTTTTTTACATGATTTCCGTCGTAGTTCACTTTGAAGGCCCAGTCGCAGTACAACGAGTAGGGAACATGGTGCTTAAAAAGTAACAAGGCATTCTTGTGGGGTGCACCAGCACTCTTCACCCTATACTTCTCCCTGAGCGCCGGGGCAAATCGCACAGGGTGATGTCGGGCACCGTATCGATGCGAGCGACTAAAGGTCTTTTGGCAGCAGGTGTGCTTGCGGCGACGGGCGATGTTAGGTTGTCTGGGAGGAAGCTTTCCTCCGGTCTTGGTCGCCGTGCTGTCTCCTGGCGTGGTCTTGATGGGGTTGTCATGTCCTCCTCAACGGCATACATGTACACCACATCTTCTGGTGGAGGGGGTGCGCTTGGTGACGGAAGGGGGTCGAAGGTCCCATTCATCACATCCATGTCACCCCCCTGCTCCAGCGTCGGGGAAACATGGGCATTAACACCAAGCAAATAATGTATGCCTGCTATGTCAGCCTCTATCTTCTCCATCCGTCGATCCATCCTTTGATCCATATGTATCATCCGTTGATCCATTTGTAGCATCCGTTGCTCCACCTTTAGCATTGTCTCCAGAAGCAGATCTATCTTTGCTAGCACAATAGAATTCTCGGGGAGATCCACACTTATCCCATTCAGCATCCCGTCTAACGAGCTGCTTCTTGTACATGGTGTGTGAACATCTAGGGGGATGGGTGCAACGGACGATGAGATGGGGGTTCCATGGAGAGAAGCGGCAGCGACATCGAAGAAGAGTGGAGGAGGTGACCTGTGGATATCCGGTAGAGGAGAAGCGGCAGCGTCGTCGAAGAGGGATGGAGAAAGTGACCTTTGGATTTCCGGGCGAGAAGCAGAGTCGTCTAAGAGCAAAGGAGAAAGTGACCCGTGGATTTCAGAGGCAGCGTCGTTGGATAGAACTGGAGAAGATAGCCTGTGGGTTTCCATGAGGGCGGCAGCAGCGTCAAGGATGAGGGGTGGAGAAGACTGGCTGAAGCGGCGGCAGAGTCGTCGAAGCGTATGTGAGGAAATGGTCTGCGGGTTCGATGGGTTGGCTGTCAATCGTTTTGCGTCGAGAGTTATCACCGTATATCTTCTTGACATAATAAGGCTGACGTCTATGAAAACCCTTAGCCTTTGGGGTCAGCAGAAGGTTTTCTTTATTGGCCTTAGCCTGTCGCTTTTGCCTTGGCATGGAAACGGCAACCGCCTTTCGCTTTTTCTGCTTGACACTTGAGGCGAGTGGGTTCCTGCGTCCGTAGAATCGGGGTTGATCCATGGAAGCAGGTTGCACAATGCAGTATCTGGACAAGGGCAAGTTCAGATAAAGATCATTGAGTGGTGGGCTATGCAAAGTGTGTAACCTTTTATGCATGGCGACGAAGTACAGGTGTTGAAAGTGGGCGTACTCTAATGTGAGTCATTACCGTATAAATACACCATCCATTTTGTGGATTCACTGCACATTGAATACACATCGACTAAACATCGAATATACATTCTTGTGTTTGTATTTCTTTCTACTCACAGCAATGCCTGTTAAAAAAATTTCCAAGGA
Organism: Ascaphus truei; assembly: GCF_040206685.1. Lineage (NCBI taxonomy): Eukaryota > Metazoa > Chordata > Amphibia > Anura > Ascaphidae > Ascaphus > Ascaphus truei. Next base: position 962,982 of record NC_134496.1, on the reverse strand, counting down.
GATCAGCATGCGAATTAAGGACATGTACACAAGCGGACACCGAATTGCTGCTATCCAACGCTGGTTAGCTTCTTCTGGCATCGTTGTGCAAGCAACCACCGTGAGCTATCATGCACATGGAAAAAACAGAGAGCGCAAAAGGGCACCAAGGGTAACTAACGCGTAAGTATATTTATACAACTTTAAAATAAAATTAATTTTAATTTAAATCTAATAATTTTGTTATTTCTGTTGATTTATATTACAACAGTATATATATTTTGTATATTTATATTACAACATTATATATATATATTGTATAATTATATTTATATCAGTACAGTATATATATATTTTGTATATTTATATTTATATTACAACAGTATATATATTTTGTATATATATAGTACAACAGTATATATATTTTGTATATTTATATTTATATATAAATTTTATATTGCTGCATATTAATAAAACAATATATTTTCTTTACATTGTAGGGAGACAACTCTTCTGGTGGACAAAATAAGTGAGGAGAATGATGAGAAGAGTGCATTAAGGGTCAAAAACACTTTGCAGGAAAAGCACAATCTGACTGTATCCGAGAGCAGCATAAAGAAGATTAGACACAGCATTGGATGGAAATATGGACATGTGAGGTTAGTACTGGACAGTACAGGAGGTAAAAGTGTTGTTTAGGAAACTGTACTGTACCGCTAAAATTATTTAGTCCTTGTCATTACAGAACGTACCCCATGATACGGGACGCAAACAAAATCAAAAGAGTGGTCCAGGCCCAGGCATGGATCAACAGTGGGGAGACTTTCCAGGATTGCATCTTCACATCTACCAGCCTCAGTATGTCTCAAACTCTATTCATATATCTCCATCTCTCCTTTCTTCACCACTTCTCAGTTCACATGAACTCCTTTCTTACCTGCGTCCTCTGACACCACACAGCTATATCCCCTGCACTAAAAAACACCCCTACAAATCCTCCTCTCACATCCTCTTTCTATCCATGCTTCTCCTCCTTGCTTCTGGGGATATCTCTCCCAAACCTGGTCCCTGTCTTATTTCAACTTGCTCTCGTCCTCGCCTCCCACATGCAACTTCTACTCCTTCTGGTGTCAACCCCTCCAACCTCAAACCCATCCCCTGCCACCCTCCCTCCTCTCTCCCTTTCTCCTGTGCCCTTTGTAACGCACGCTCTCTTTCTAACAAGTTCCTCTCTGTACATGACTTCTTTCTCTCTCACTCCCTTCTTCTCTTTGCTATAACTGAGACCTGGCTCACTCAGTCTGACTCTGCTCTGGAAGCTGCCCTCTCCTATGGTGGCCTTTCCTTCTCCCACACTCCGTGCCCTGATGGCAGGGGTGGAGGCGTGGGGCTCCTGCTCTCCTCTGTCTGCCATTACCGAACCCTTCCTATTCCCCCCTCTCTTGCTTTTCCCTCCTTTGAGGCTCACACTGTCCAGATCTTCTCTCCTCTCCCTGTTCATGTGGTGGTCATCTATCGCCCACCTACCTCTACTCATCCCCCTTCTGCCTTTCTCTCTCACTTTGAATCCTGGCTCTCTTTCTTTCTCTCCTCAGACTCCCCTGTTCTTCTCCTTTGGGACTTCAATTGCCACATTGATGACCCCTCTCTCTCTTGGGCTTCCCGCTTTCTTTCTCTTACCTCTTCTTTTGGCCTTCAACAGTGGACTGCAGCCAGCACCCACAAGGATGGCCACTACTTAGACCTGGTTTTCACTAAAAACTTCTCTCTCTCTGATTTCTCCATTTCCCCTTTTCCTCTCTCTGACCATCATCTCATCTCATTCTCTTTATCTCGCTTCTCCCCTTCTCCACCTCCATCTACCCCCAGTTCTGCAGAAACCTGCGCTCTATTCACTTACCTGACTTTGAGTCCACTTTACACTTCTCCCTCTCCTCTCTCAGCTCTGCTACAGACCCTGACAACCTGGTCAGAAAGTACAACTCTGTCTTGTCCTCGTCTCTTGATCTACATGCCCTGCTTTCTCTCTGCCGCCCTCGCCCTTCTAACCCTAGACCCTGGCTAAATTCCCACACGCGCATGCTGCGTTCCTCCACTCGTTCCTCTGAATGCCTCTGGAGGAAGTCTCACACTCTCGCAGACTTCCTTCACTACAAATTTATGCTATCCTGTTTCAACTCTGCCCTCTCGCAAGCTAAACAAGCCTACTTTTCTGCACTAATCAACATGCACAAGTCTAACCCACGCCGACTGTTCTCTGTCTTTGATACTCTACTCAAACCACCCTCAGCTGCCTCTCCTTCCTCCATCTCCGCTCAGGACTTTGCTGACTATTTTAAGGAAAAGGTGGAATCCATACGGCAGAACATCCCCTCTGTTTCTTCCCCCCATCCTACACCTCTTCCTAACTCTCCTCCTGCCTTCCTTGAGTCTTTTTCCACTGTCTCAGAGGAGGATGTGTCGCTGTTGATCGCCTCTTCTCCCTCTACCACTTGCCCTCTTGACCCCATTCCCTCCATCTCCTAAAACCTCTAGCTCCTACTATAATCCCTACGCTCACACACATTTTTAACTCCTCCCTCTGCTCTGGAACCTTTCCATCCTCCTTCAAACATGCAACAGTCATACCATTACTCAAAAACAGCAAGCTTGACCCTACCTGTCTTTCTAACTATCGACCTGTCTCCCTCCTGCCTTTTGCCTCTAAACTACTTGAACGTCTTGTATTCTCTCGCTTGCTCCATTTTCTCAACACCTATTCTCTCCTAGACCCTCTACAATCTGGCTTCCGCACTGCTCACTCCACCGAAACAGCCCTCACTAAAATAACTGACGACCTCCATGCTGCCAAAGACAGAGGTCATTACACTCTGCTCATATTACTCGACCTCTCTGCAGCATTTGACACAGTGGACCACCCTCTTCTCCTCCACATTCTCCATACTCTAGGTATTCGGAACAAAGCTCTATCCTGGATCTCATCCTACCTCTCCCATCGTACTTTTAGGGTCTCTTCTGCTAACACCTCCTCCTCCTCTATTGATCTCTATGTGGGGGTACCCCAGGGCTCTGTCCTGGGACTTCTTCTCTTTTCTCTGTACACACTCTCTCTAGGTGACCTAATAACATCTTTTGGGTTTAATTATCACCTCTATGCTGACGACACACAAATATACTTTTCAACACCTGACCTTACACCTGCTGTACAAACCAAAGTTTCTGAATGTCTCTCTGCTATATCATCCTGGATGGCCCTCCGACGCCTTAAACTCAACATGGCTAAAACAGAGCTCCTCATACTTCCTCCCAAAGCTGGCCCTACTACCTCCTTCCACATTACTGTTGGAACTACAATCATTCACCCAGTAGCCCAAGCACGCTGCCTAGGGGTGACGTTCGACTCCTCTCTCACATTCGCCCCTCACATTCAAAACATTTCTAAAACTTGTCGCTTTTTCCTCCGCAATATAACTAAGATTCGCCCTTTCCTCTGTTGTTCGACTGCTAAAACTATGACTCAGGCCCTCATTCTCTCCCGTCTTGATTACTGTAACCTCCTGCTCTCCGGCCTTCCTTCCTCTCACCTGTCTCCCCTACAATCTATCCTAAATGCTGCTGCCAGAATCACTCTACTCTTTCCTAGATCTGTCTCAGCATCCCCCCTCATGATATCCCTCTCCTGGCTTCTGATCAAATTCCGCATCTCATACTCCATTCTTCTCACTTTTAAAGCTTTACATTCTTCTGCCCCTCCTTACATCTCATCCCTAATTTCTCGGTATGCACCATCCAGACTCTTGGTTCTTCTCAAGGATTCTTCTTTCTACCCCCTTTGTATCTAAAGCCCTCTCCCGCCTTAAACCTTTTTCACTGACTGCCCCACACCTCTGGAATGCCCTTCCCCTCAGTACCCGACTAGCACCCTCTCTATCCACCTTTAAGACCCACCTTAAAACACACTTGCTTAAAGAAGCATATGAATAGCACTGTGGATCTTCTAAACACGATACATAAAGCTTGGCCCCCTGCAGACGCACTTACCAGAACTCCCTCCTACTGTCTCTGTACGTTCTCCCTACCTACCAATTAGACTGTAAGCTCCTCGGGGCAGGGACTCCTCTTCCGAAATGTTACTTTTATGTCTAAAGCACTTATTCCCATGATCTGTTATTTATATTATCTGTTATTTATTTGATTACCACATGTATTACTACTGTGAAGCGCTATGTACACTAATGGCACTATATAAATAAAGACATACAATACAATACAATACTGATGAGTCTACTGTGTCGCTGGAGAGATTTGCAAGCTATGCATTCCACAAAAAAGGCCGCATATCTTTGAAGCCGTGGCCAAAACACCCCGTGAAGCTGCATGTGTGGGGTGCCATCTCTAGGTGTGGACCAGAATGCATTGTCATCTTTGAAGGTAAAATATATCAAATATAATGTAGCCTTATGCACTGTACTTTACTAGTGTAACCTTACTGTAAGCACTGTACTGTATTAGTGTGCAGTTTTTGAGGACTTTTCTTTTCTTGCTATAGGAATAATGAATAAAGCTTTCTTCCAAGACAAAATTGTCCCTGAAATAGTGCAATATATCACACGCGAGTTCCCCAATGGTCACCGCTTCTACCAGGACAACGATCCGAAGCACACCGCGTCAACAGCGCATATCCTTGAGCGCGGTATCAACTGGGTGAAGATGCCAGCGGAGTAAGTGCAGTAGACCATGTCTCATTTTTTCCCCCCACTATTTTTACTGTGTACTGTATTTCTTAAACTAATTGTCCTTTTTTTCCAATGACAGATCGCCAGATTTCAATCCGATCGAAATGGTCTGGCATCAGCTAAAGGACCATATCCGGAAAGTGGCGAAACCCTCCAAAAAGGACGAGTTGTTGAAATGCATAATGAGTTTTTGGAACAATGTACTCACCGTGGAACGCTGCAATAAATATATAGACCATATTGCCCCTGTGTTGCCCATTGTCATCGTGCGTAATGGGCAAGCATCAGGAAAGTAGTACTGTGCTGTAGTATTGTAAGTACAGGATGATACAGGTAAGTATGGCACAGATTTTCTCTTTCCCAATAGTCAGAGTATACAGAAGTTACAGTTTTTTCTTTACAGAGAGAGCAGCACCAGCCATCAGGTTACAGTACATAGTATTTAACAGTAATCAGAGTATACAGTAGTTCCAGTATAGATTAGTTTGACAGTACTACAGTAACTGCCTACTAACTGCTCAATTTTTTTCTTTCCAGAGAAAGCAGCACCAGCCATCTACAGTAGTACTACACATCACACAATGCCATAATACAGTACGCACATAACTGCACAAATGTTTTGTTTTCATATCGTTTCAGGAAAAAAGTGTGGCATGGGGGGTGGTGGGGTTTTGTGTCCAGTCTAATCTGTTTTGTACAGTACAGTATATAAACAGCAGTATTGATGTACACAAAACCTCTCCTCTCTCAATGAACTACTGTACTGTACACGGAATGAGGAACAAGATAATGATGGAAAAAATAATATTACTATGTATTATACATTACAATATATATATAATTAAATAATATTCTTATAAATGTGCATAATTCATGTTTCTCCATGTTTTACAAATGTTTTGTAAATGTTTATCCAATTTCAATCTGCCACAAGAACTTAATAAAGACTGCATTATGTATTATTCATGATTATTTTTATATTTGTATTTTTTTGTTCCTGATGAAATAAAATACATATTTATTCACATTCCTGGTAATCATAATCATTGACAACAACCACACCCCCTCCACTCCACCCCTACAGTATAAGAATGAATGACAAAACAACATGAATCAGTTAATGGTTTTTTTTACTCTCAATTCTCACAATGCTGTGCACATCAGATTTATATTTAAAATTCGAGAAGGGATTTTCCAAAGCATTACCATAAACAAAGCCTCAAAGGGTTTGGGGGGTTGGGTGAGTCATGTGCAGTAATCAGCTAGCTCCCATCTCAAAGAGGCTTAGAGTACATGCAGGCGCAGTGAGGCGATTGACGCTCGGCTAGGGACAGATTAAAAACACAATGACTAACTTCAGAAAATGAATGACTTTGTGGAGGTGTCTGTCAAATGACTCTGTGGAGAGGGGGGGGGGTTGGGTGACTCATGCGCAGTAAGCAGCTAGCTCCCATCTCAAAGAGGCTTAGAGTACACGCAGGCGCAGTCAGGCGATTGATGCTCGGCTAGGGACGGATTAAAAACACAATGACTAACTTCAGAAAATGAATGACTGGGGAGGTGTCTGTCGAAAATAGTTTGTGTGTGCGTGGGGGAGGGATGAAGGATTAGTTGTGCTGCAGTTCAAAGAAATTATCTACTGTAGAGTAGAGTACAGTAGTTTCAAAAGGCAGTTCATCATAATAACTTGATCAATAAACCCCCAAATACAACCCCCAAATACAGTACATGAAAAGCAAGACACTTTATCTCCCCGTGCCTCAGGCACAAAAAACATACAGTAGATTGTGAGCTCCATGGGACAGGGAGGGACCTGTGCCTGCAAAATGTCTCTGCAAAGCGCTACGTATACTGTAACTAACAGTGCTATACAAAAACATGCTATTATTATTATTATAATATCAAGGGGATGCTCTGTACAAATCAAATTCGAGAAGGGATTTTCCAAAACGTTGCTGTAAACGAAGCCTCAAAGCTCCCGTCTCGAAGAGAATTACACGTAGGCGCAGTGAGGCTTTGTAGTGTAGCTTGGCTATGGACGGATTAAGAACACAATGGCAAGATTCAGAAAATTAACGACTCTGTGAAGAGGGGGGGGGTTGGGTGACTCATGTACAGTATAAACAGCTAAGCAGCTAAATAGCTCCCATCTGAAAAAGGATCACACGCAGGCGCAGTGAGGCTTTGAAGCTCGGCTATGGACGGATTAAGAACACACTGGCAAGATTCAGAAAATTAATGACTCTGTGGAGGGGGGGGGGTTGGGTGACTCATGTGCAGTAAGCAGCTAGCTCCCATCTCGAAGAGGCTTAGAGTACACGCAGGCGCAGTGAGGCGATTGACGCTCGGCTAGGGACGGATTAAAAACATAGTGACTAACTTCAGAAAATGAATGACTCTGTGCAGGTGTCTGTCGAATGACTCTGTGGGGAGGTGGGGTTGGGTGACTCATGCGCAGTAAGCAGCTAAGCTTCCATCTGAACAAGGATTACACGCAGGCGCAGTGAGGCTTTCAAGCTCGGCTATGGACGGATTCAAAACACAATGGCAAGATTCCAAAAATTAAAGACAGGAGCATGAAGTTCAAAGCTAAAGACATACTTTAATTTCAAAAGGCAGTTCATCATAATAATACACCCCCAAATACAGTACGTAAAAAGCACACAAATCAACCATGTGCAGTCAAATGCACAGGGTCTCAGACAAAAGCTACTGTACAGCACAGATTGAATATCGTAATACAGTAAAATGTCTTGTGGAGAAAATAAAAAAATTACAATAAACTTTTTTTTTTCCCCACACTCTAGCAAGCAGTGGTGGGCAAAGTTACAGGCGCAAGCGCAGTAAATTCCTGCTGTCAAGCAGGAATGTGATTGAAACCAGACACACATTCAAAGGAATGGTGTGGGAGAGATGTACTGCATTGCACAGAAGATAAGAAGTTGAAATACCCTGCAGTGCAGTTAATTATCCCGAGCGCGGGGAGAGCGCTGTATATGACGAAATGTGACACAGTTACAGTACAGTACACGCCTATGCATTTCAACAATTTCCAATGAGACATACTGTACTGTACTGCAGAAAAGCACTGCAAATGCATGTATACTTTAAATATGCAAATTTACAATTACTGTGCGCGCGCACACAGACTGTGTACTAACGTAGGTTGAACCGCGAAGGTATTAGACTTCCAAGACAACAGCTCGCAAACGCCCCCCCTGAGTTTTTACATGGCATTGCAGTATTGCAGACAGCGAGAATAAAATGCTAATATCATGAGCGCGAAAATAACGCAGTTCACTCCGGGCGAAAACGACACAAAACCGCACATAACCAGGATAATCTGAAAATCGTGGATCTGGCAGATTTAGACTAAAGGCGGATGCCACTGTACATATAGTCATAGGTGGAATGAAATTAAATCTATATGGTATATTTTAAGATCGGACACTTGACCTAGCCAAAGTTTTGAATGTGACACTGTCACGCTGTGCTCACCACAAACTAGGCGGGACCATGGTGCTGAGGTGGGAATGGATATTATACCACCCACAGTCATGGGGGCATGTCTTGAGTGTAGGTTGGTCTTGGATAGCCTGACAGGGGTAGGAGAGGTACGGATAGTTGAAGGTACTGTTAGCTGAGTCCGGGGCAAGAGAGGGGAACATAGTCGTATTACCGTAAGCCAAGATCGGGTGCGGAGAGAGCGGGATTGTCATTTGCCATAGCCAAGGTCAGGTGCGGAGAGAGCGGGGTGGTCATTTGCCGTAGCCAAGGTCGGGTGCCAGGAGTTCGGAGTAGACGATGAAGAAGCCGGGTCGATACACAGGAGAAGCATTACAAAACAAGACAGGAATAGGGAGGCAAAGAGTGTTGAGAACAGCAACTGGTTCTACAGTATGCTCAGCCGAAGAGCCAGTGGCACAGCTGAGCATATGTAGGTGAAAGAGTCCAATGGCAGAACAGCAGTGTTGAGGTGTGTATCTGAATGAGGCTGTGATAGGAGGCAGGTTCCAGGTGAGTTCCACAGGTTCAAGCTTGAGAGGGCAGTGTTAGCGTCCATGCGTGCCTGATTTGCATGTGCCTGCCGTCCGAGACATTGTGCCTTTAAGAGGCTGGAGCGGGTGTGTCAGAAGAGTGCCGAGTGCCAGGGGAGGCGGAGGCATGAGCAGGGATGGAGGCAGTGCTGGGAGCCGGGACAAGTGAGCGGGGAGTACGCAGAGGGCGGCGTGGCTCTCCGAGCCTTACAAACACCTAGCATGACGAGTAGATGAAAAAGAAATCTAAAGGTTGATCTTGTCCATAGTCATTATCAGAAAAGAACAGTCAAAACGTGGCTAACATCACCGTTGAAAGGTTCGTATCAATGTAAGAATTGTAAGGCCTGTCAGTATATACAAACTACGAAAACTTTTAACAATCATGATCATTCTAAAACGTATGACATTAGAGACTTTATAAACTGCAGAACATATAATGTAATCTATCTCATAGAATGCCAATGTGGACTCAGATATGTCGGTAAAACAATACGGGGACTAAGACGTAGAGTATTAGAACATATAAATTCTATTACCAACAAATTAGACGTACCAGTTGCACGACATGTGAACTTTGCGCATGATGGTGATGTCAAGTGTCTACGTCTTTGCGGCATAGATCATATGACAAATAATCTAAGGGGAGGTAACATTGAATTAAGACTACTCAAAAAAGACACAGAATGGATTAACATTTAAAAACAAGAAGTCCATCAGGACTCAACAAGGGTTTTACCTTTAAACCATTAATTTAATAAACTCGAATATATGTTTTGATCTTTCCATATTGGATGACACATTCATTGAAAGATAATTACAGAATATAGAGTTCTCATTAATGGGAAAAATTATATCAACTACTCAATATGTCTAATGGAATATTATCCTACATGTCATCAATAAGTACCACCTGCTAAGCCCACAATTTTGATCTAAAGTTGGACCATGAGATAAATATATGATCTTTATGAAGGTGTATATTCTGACTAATAGATATTAACACCTATGTCCATTGTCCACTCCTTAATGTTCAATCAAGAGATAACATTAGATATGCCTGACCTACAGTATGAAAGGACTCTCCCATTTTTTACTATCTTTACCTGATTCATTTCACTAATATAAAAGTGTAATTATGTGTTCAGAAGATTCTGAAAATATAACTAAACAAAACTAATATTGATCAATCAATATGCTTTTTAATATGATGTTATTGTATAGGAGCTCATTGCGCATGCACTATAACATAGACATATTTGCCGGGAGTGGCATTGTGTGCGCAGCAGTAGATCAGCTCCAAAGCGATTGTAAACAGTATTTATAGCCTGTAAATGGGCTCCGTTACATACCAGCCCCTGACGACGTTCCGTAGAGGGAATTGCATGCTGAGCAATTCAGATGATACATTCAAGCCAAGTACTTTCATTATATTGTTGGTGTAACAATAGTCTTATAACTATCTATTATAACAGTCTATTATAATAGTCTTATAACTAACTAGACCAGGGCTGCACAACATACGGCCCGCGGGCCGATGACTCCGGCCGGGCGCCACTTAATTAATTAAATAAATAAATCAAAATAAAAATAAAAAGTTTTAAAAAATGGCGGCGATTCACCCCCACCCTCCCCTCTCCCCCTCCTCTCTCCCCCTCCTCCCTCCCTCCCCGCCCCCGGGTTTTGCAGTGCACAGGGGCAGCAGCAGCATGAGGAGGATGCCGTGAGTATTTTTTTTTTGCGGGGCTTAGTACCGGGGAGAGGGGGGAGGATGTGCTGATGCTGATCTAAGAGGTGTGTGTGTGTGTGTGTGCGTGTGTGCGTGCGTGCGTGCGTGCGTGTGTGTGTGTGTGTGTGTGTGTGTGTGCGTGTGAAAACGGGCTGGTGGGGGGGTGAGTGGGTGTGAAAAATGGGCTGGTGGGGGGGTGAGTGGGTGTGAAAAACGGGCTGGTGGGGGGGGGGGTGAGTGGGTGTGAAAAACGGGCTGGTGGGGGGGGTGAGTGGGTGTGAAAAACGGGCTGGTGGGGGGTGAGTGGGTGTGAAAAACGGGCTAGTAGGGGTTGAGTGGGTGTGAAAAACGGGCTGGTGGGGGGGTGGGCTGCTGACATGTGAGGGGGGGTGGGCTGCTGACATGTGAGGGGGGGTGGGCTGCTTACATGTGAGGGGGGGTGGGCTGCTGACATGTGAGGGGGGGTGGGCTGCTGACATGTGAGGGGGGTGGGCTGCTGATATGTGAGGGGGGGTTGGCTGCTGACATGTGAGGTGGGGGTGGGCTGCTGACATGTGAGGTGCAGGGGGGGGAGTGATGTGAGGTGCAGGGGGACAGTGTGATGTGATTTGCAGGGGGGGGAGAGAGTGTCATATTGAGGGGAGGGGGAAAGAGTGTCATATTGAGAGGAGGGGGAGAGAGTGTCATATTGAGAGGAGGGGGAGAGAGTGTCATATTGAGAGGAGGGGGAGAGAGTCATATTGAGAGGATGGGGAGAGAGTGTCATATTGAGGGGAGGGAGAGAGAGAGTGCCATATTGAGGGGAGGGAGAGAGAGAGTGTCATATTGAGGGGAGGGAGAGAGTGTCATATTGAGGGGAGGGGGAGAGTGTGTCATATTGAGGGGAGGGAGAGAGTGTGTCATATTGAGGGGAGGGGGAGAGTGTCATATTGAGGGAATTGGGAGAGAGTGTCATATTGAGGGGAGGGGGAAAGCGTGTCATATTGAGAGGAGTAGGAAAGAGTGTCATATTGAGGGGAGGGGGAAAGAGTGTCATATTGAGAGGAGGGGGAGAGAGTGTCATATTAAGGGGAGGGGGAGAGTGTCATATTGAGGAGAGAGAGAGTGTCATATTTAGGGGAGGGGGAGAGAGTGTCATATTGCGGGGAGGGGGAGAGTGTGTCATATTGAGGGGGAGAGTGTCATATTGAGGGGAGGGGGAGAGAGTCATATTGAGAGGAGGGGGAGAGAGTGTCATTTAGGGGAGGGGGAGAGTGTCATATTGAGGGAAGAGAGACATGGGGGGATGCTGACTTGGGTGGGGGGGGCTGCCGACATGGAATTGGCTGGGGATGTGGAGGGGGTATTGTGTGTTTGATGTGGAGGGGGGTATTGTGCGGGTGAGGGGGAGAGATGGGGGTATGAGAGATAGATGGGGAGTATCGTAAAGGTTGATAGTGGGGGTTCTGGGGGAGATATGAGGATGATGATGATGATGAGAGGTGCTGGAGGAGAGATGATGATGATGATTTAACCCGTGCGGCCCAATTTTTTTTTCCTTGGAGCACTTAGGCCCTTCTCACTTTACGAGTTGGGCAGGCCTGAACTAGACTATTAAATAGTCTTATAACTATTAAGCATAGTCAGCATAGTCAAATTAGGCAGTGATGTTGGAGCTGCACTGTCTAGGTACAGCATTTATAAGGTAGGTTAGATATTATTAGGGCTGCAGTCATATGATTATTCCGCTTGCTGATTATTATAGGACAACACTGTTAACTTCTCATCAGTCTAAAGTAAAATTAGGCAGTGATGTTGGAGCTGCGCTGTCTAATAAACAGCATTTTTATGGCAGTTTAGAGAACTCAGTGTTGTCTGATCAATAATATACTAGTAACCTTTACGCCAGCATTATAATTGAAGGATATGTATATTAAATTGGTTCAGAGTACTAATATGCAATTTAATTGCTGTTGTTGACATCAAAGCAACCATTGTTCAATATGATGCATTTGAATATCATCTCATTATTCATCTGAATTGTAATCAAATCCTATGTAAGGTTTATTAGAATTTATTATTCCCTGTAAAGTAAACAGATTCATACCTCTCACAGCAAGTTCAAATAAGAGCCAATAGCACCACGTATTTGTATTTTTATTATTGATATTTTATTCACTTATCACTTTAGCACTTCATACTATCACGTAAGCATATACAATGTAAAAACTGGATTAGTTTGGTGTGCACCAAGGCAATGTACTTTCTGTAGGGGACTTGCTGACTCTGCATCAGTTAATCCTCTAATTTGTAAATATTCATTCAACAGTGCATAGGTTGTATCCATTGTCGTTTTGAGCTAAAATATATTGTAAAATTGAAATGATCTAAATCTTTTAGAGTGGTGTATAAACTGATTGTGTAGCATAGTATTTGTTATTATACTTTGCAACTCTTTTAGTGCCAGAGTGTCTGTGGTAAAAGAATTTCACAGACATTCTGGCTCCAGGGCATCGCTATTGTAACTGTCACATCTATGATCCCCTCCTCCCCTGACAGGAACAGAACAGGAAGTCGCAATTACGATTAATCCTAGATACAAGAAAACAGTTCAGGGGATTTTATAATGGCCATCAAAATTCTCAGTTACTCACCCATGAGAAGAAAACTCCTAAATGTGTTTCCTTATGCCTCCTGGAATCAAGAGACACAAATACAAAGCAAAAGTAAGTTGTGTCCTACAGTACATGGCACAATTATTTCATAATAAAATGTTATGTGAACAGTCAGACCACAATTACTTTTTTGAAAACATTTTATTATTGGACCATAAGCTCCTGGTGTGTGTGATATGTGCTTTCATCATGATTTACAAAAGTAGGACTCTTAAAAAATTTTTTTTTAATATAAGGCTCAAAATGTTTCCCAGACCACGTTGCTTTATGTCAATGGTTTCTATATTTTGATGTTTTAATATGAAATAATTTGTCTTATCTTAGTCTAACTCACTGAAGCGGTTTTGCCTACCAACATAATATTAAATAAAAACAAGATTGATTAAGAATAAGTTGCTTTGATAGATCTGTAGTAAAGTTTCCTACATATAAGGCTGAGGACCCGCTGTGGACAAGACCCTTACCTCCTGCCTGTCTGTCCCCGCTGCCTCCTTCTGGCAAGGCTCACTACGCGCTGTGACTTGTCAGCCGCCAGGGGATGCAAGAGGATTGCGATCCCGAGTGGTGACACGTCACGTGGTGCGCTGGTGAGCCTATCAGCGCGGGGGCCTGGAGTGTCAGAGCTTCCCCCACCTCCAAAAGGGGGACGGACCGGGACGACGGACGGACTGGGGGGGATGACGGACGGACCGGGGGACGGAAGGAACGGACCGGGGGGGAGGGGGAGCAGCACGGAGAGCGAGCAGCAGAGGGCATGTGTGGGGGCTCGCTGCACCCTCTTGCAGCCCGGGAGACCCCTGCTGCAGCCCTCTGCTCAAATCACGCCCCCCCCCGCTCCAGCTCCCACTCCCTACAGACCACAGGTAGCGGTCAATTGCCTCTCAATGCGCCGCCGGCATGCAGTGCGGGCGCGCTGACCAAGGCAGCAGGGACTCTGCCTAAGCCTGATTATGTTTGGGCCAATTGTGACATGGCTCTGTAAATAATGAGGCAGCATAATCCTGCTAGATAATTGTACTAAACATGTGTTTGGCTATCAGACTGCTGCGTTGTCTTAGCAACTGATCAAGTGAATGAAACAGTTCATCTATCTTTAGGAAGGGAGCATATTAAAAGATCATATTAAAAAGGAGGCATCATCTTTTAGATTGTAGCCTGCTTATTTATTGCACCAGTTTGCTGGCTTTTGTCAGCTGCTACTGGTGCGACTGAACAGGGCCTTGTGTCTTAAGGGACCACCAGCTGGACCAGTAGCACCCTGCCTGCCTCTCGTGCCCTCCCACCCTTCTCCCGCACTCAACGGCAGCTGGAACTGTCATGAGGCTTGATTGGCCAATGGTAGTGCCCGGTTAAGCCTTCGTGCGGAATCCTGCTGGCTGATTGTGATGTGTCTGCTACCTCTGTCCACTCCTCCTGTAACTCTCCTGTACCACCTGTGATTGCCTACTGTTATTCCCACTGTGCCTGTGATTCCCTCTATGCCCCAATGATTCCCAACTGTGGTGATATCCCCCCTGTATCACTCCATTGGGTGATTCCTGTAGTGCCCCACCCCCCACAATAATTCTCCCAGTGCACAAATATTTTATTTGATGTTCACTATTATCAGTCCTTGACAACGTTTAAGGGGCAGGACCAATAAAAGTGAGTCCCTGTCCATGGAACAGTGGGGCTCCAAATGGGATGTTGCACAGGGACTGCATTTTTAAAAGTAGGTCCTGTTTTTATTTTTATTCCCAAGCAATATACATTTTTTGTTTTCTTGTTATTGTCTTTCATATCCACTGTGATGCTGGATATGTCTGGGTTTTGTAAATAAATATGAATATTTTTTACCTTTTAACAGCAAAATAATGAAAGGTTTCTATTTATCACGTGATAGTGTTAGGATAGTCCCCCGAATGGTTGTCTTTGAACATTAATGTATCAAGCTTATTTTTGGAAATGTTCACTCTTTTTTAACATTATGCACTCAGTGAGTTATTTAGGGAGTATAAACAAAAGCTGTTAGAGAGCAGGTAAGCCATTCAAACATGATATTTACTCCCTCCTGCTGCTGGGGATCTCTCCTAAGCCTGAACCCATACATAAACACACCTGCTCTCACACACGCCTCCCTGCCATCTCTTCCCCTGCAAATGGTTTTAACTTTATTTAATACTGACTAACCTTAAAACTCGCGCCACAAATCAAGCATCCCAATAACCAGCACTCGTGGCTACTGTCCAACACCCACAGTCACTCCTACCACCCATTGTGGCTAAGCACTGCCATCTCCAGCACTTATTCTCTCACCTGCTGTCTCTGTAAGTCAAAAATTAACAACAGCTGAGGAGTGAAGGCATGTTTGTTGCCAACGCTTAACAACTAGAAGCTCATTTGGGAGTGCACTCCTTGGAAATTAAAACTTAACATTTAATTATTGGATACATTAAAATAGGTTCTTAACATATAGTGAATATAATGAACTACATATAATGTACTGAGGCGGGAGGGAGTGGAGAGATGGTAGATGGCCACGGTGTATAATAAAGTGTGCTATGCCTTAAATAAAACAGCAAAAGCAATTGACACCAATTGGCCTTGATTGAGGAGTACAGGCATACCCCGCTTTAACATACGCAATGGGACCGGAGCACGACCTTTTTTCCACTTTACAATTCATGTACTGTACTGCAAACATCATACACGTGCATAACTGATGTAAATAATGCATTTGTAACCAAAATAAATACAGTAGGCTTTATTCAAATAAAATGAATGGGAAGAAGCAAGGAGGTGAGAGGCGCGCACGCGGGTCAGTACTGTATAGCAGCTCTCTCCTTCTCGCAGTCTCTCTCTCTCACTCTGTCTCTCTCTCTCTCTCTCTCACTCAGTCTCTCTGTCTCTGTCTCTCTCTCTCTCACTCAGTCTCTCTGTCTCTCTCTCACTCACTCAGGTTCTGTCTCTCACTCAGTCAGTCTCTCTCTCAGTCAGTCACGCACTCAGTCTCACACACACGCACTCAGTCAGTCACACACACGCACTCAGTCAGTCACACACACGCACTCAGTCAGTCACACACACACGCACTCAGTCACACACACACATGCACTCAGTCACACACTCAGTCACACACAGTCACACGCTCAGTCACTCAGTCACACGCTCAGTCACTCAGTCACATGCTCAGTCACTCAGTCACACACTCAGTTACTCAGTCACTCAGTCACACACTCAGTCACACACTCAGTCACTCAGTCACACACACAGTCACTCAGTCACACACACAGTCACTCAGTCACACACTCAGTCACACACTGTCACTCAGTCACACACTGTCACTCAGTCACACACTGTCACTCAGTCACACACAGTCACTCAGTCACACACAGTCACTCAGTCACACACAGTCACTCAGTCACACACAGTCACACAGTCACTCAGTCACACTCACTCAGTCACACACACAGTCACTCAGTCACACTCAGTCACACACAGTCACACACACAGTCACACACACACACACACACACAAGCAAGCAAAGACTGCAGCAGAAGATCTTCTCCCCCTCACACTGCAGTCTGTAATTCACATCACATGCAAAGCTTCGCAGAGCTCTGAGGAGGGAGGAGGGAGGAGGGGGGAGAAGGGAGAAGGAGGAAGCAGAGTCACGGGCGGACTCACTGATTTAGCTGCTGCTTTAGGAAGCGTGATTGCAGGGGGAACGGACACAGATGGGAGGGGGAACGGACACAGATGGGAGGGGGAACGGACAAAGATGGGAGGGCAGAGGGAACAGGGAGATCAAGCGCTCCATAATGAAGACAAGCATGAAGGAGGTTGCAGGAGTGTTGAGTTGCGCACGCTGCCCCCTGGTGTCCGTACTCGCGAAGCACGTGTACGTACACAGGGGTAAGGTGCAACAAAAAAAAATGTACGTACTTGTGAGTGTACGTAAAGCGGGTGTATGTAAAACGGGGTATGCCTGTAAGTTACCCTGCTGTGAGAGCTCAAAGACGCTTTCCCTGTATAAGTGTATTGTGCGTCATGTGGCGTAGCATACCAATCAAACCAACCTGTATTGATATAAGTAGCCCAAAACAGTGTGCAACTAATAAATATAATATTTAAGCTAATAGATTGTTGTTATCACTGCATGTGCAAATCAATAACAGGTTGGTGGTACGTGGATTAATTCTGCGCCCAATGACATTTAACAAACACTAAACACAGATAGTAAATCAGGAAAGCTACTAGTTATAAAAACCAGGAATTAGCTGATACTAAACACTCTGCTTGATTGACTAAAGCAGTAAAATAATACTGTGGTCTATGGACATGCCGTCCAAATATAATCAGTACTGTGAGTACATGTCCCCTGCAAGATAACTGCACATAGAGCATATATATGCACATATATGCATATATCTGACAACCACAGAACACACTGACACAATGAGTCACAGTGCAGAGACAGGCTAGAGCTTAAACCACCGAGTGAATAGAGGCTGCTAAACCTAGATGCGATCGCGTTTAAAATTGAGCAGCAGCAGAGAACAAGGACACAATGTAACAATACTACCAGTCTCTCTCAGTTCCCTCACGCTGACGTCACCACGCCAAAATGCCCTACGCGTTTCCCTCCTTGACGGAGATTCTTCAAGGGCGAGTAATAACCAGCTGATGTCGGAAGCGTGTTATATAGCGTCACAGGTTGCCATAGCAACCAAAGCCAAGGTGTGCAGCGCACAGCAATAAGGAGGAGCAGGTCTTGCAGAAAAAATAGTCCTTTATTTAATTCATGTGATATCAGACACCATATTAGCTGCAAAACCATCAATGTAATATATTTGATCAGTTGTGATTGTGGCCTCAGATATGTTGGCAAAACTATCAGGGAATTAAAAAAACGAGTACTTGAACATATAAACTCTGTCCATAATAAATTAGACACTCCAGTGGCTCGCCATGTAAACAATATTCATCAGGGAGACATTAAATGCCTATCCTTTACAGGCATTGACCAGATTAAAAACAACATACGTGGTGGTGATATAAATAACAGACTATTAAAACGCGAGGCAGAATGGATATACAAATTAAGAACATTAAATCCTCATGGGTTAAATGAGGGCTTTACATATACTCCATTTATTTGATCATCAGTGGTGTTGACAATATGTCCACTTATCCATAGCAAGTCTCATATAACAAACTATATATCTGTTATACACTATATGAACCCTTTTATTTACTGGCAAGTAAGCAACCACAGCCTCTCACTATGGAACAATTATAGTTTTATATGCATATCATCTAGTACCTGTTAAAATGTTTTAAACCTGTTATGATTGCATTTTGCCACATATCACAGAGCAGCTACTCAGCATCTGCTAGTCTGGCATAACTTTGTCAGCTTTTTATAAGCCTACATCCACGAGCTTTATTCCCATATGCTGGTGACCTTGTAACCTTCATTATACTTTATTTTACTGTTCAAATTCAGTGTGTACTTCTTTATTAACCGCTGTTCTTACATGCAGTACCCTTCTGATCGGTATAAGCGTTGCGCGAGCATTCTATTGGCCCGATGGTTGCTATGGCAACCTGTGACGCTATATAACACGCTTCCGACATCAGCTGGTTATCACTCGCCCCTGAAAAATCTCCGTCAAGGAGGGAAACGCGTAGGGCGTTTTGGCGTGGTGACGTCAGCGTGAGGGAACTGAGAGAGACTGGTAGTATTGTTACATTGTGTCCTTGTTCTCTGCTGCTGCTCAATTTTAAACGCGATCGCATCCAGGTTTAGCAGCCTCTATTCACTCGGTGGTTTAAGCTCTAGCCTGTCTCTGCACTGTGACTCATTGTGTCAGTGTGTTTTGTGGTTGTCAGATATATGCATATATGTGCATATATATGCTCTATGTGCAGTTATCTTGCAGGGGACATGTACTCACAGTACTGATTATATTTGGACGGCATGTCCATAGACCACAGTATTATTTTACTGCTTTAGTCAATCAAGCAGAGTGTTTAGTATCAGCTAATTCCTGTTTTTTAAACTAGTAGCTTTCCTGATTTACTATCTGTGTTTAGTGTTTGTTAAATGTCATTGGGCGCAGAATTAATCCACGTACCACCAACCTGTTATTGATTTGCACATGCAGTGATAACAACAATCTATTAGCTTAAATATTATATTTATTAGCTGCACACTGTTTTGGGCTACTTATATCAATACAGGTTGGTTTGATTGGTATGCTACGCCACATGACGCACAATACACTTATACAGGGAAAGCGTCTTTGAGCTCTCACAGCAGGGTAACTTACTCCTCAATCAAGGCCAATTGGTGTCAATTGCTTTTGCTGTTTTTTTTTTCAACTTTTATTTTTATTCGTGGAAATCAGATTTACAGAAACGCACCACCCATAGGTATACATTATGATCAATCCACTTTTTGTGGCAAACAGCTGTCAACAGTGACAGCACCAAACGATCCCAATGCAGGGATTTAGGACAAGACGTACACGACTTACAGGACTGGGGAGGGGACACGTGTGGTGTACGGGGAAGGGGGGGGGGAGGGCGACCTCGTGAAGCTCTGGAGAAGGGTTGAAGCGGCGACGAGTGGCTGGGTATTTATTCTACTAAACCTGCTGCTCGGCGTGGCTATTGGGTGGCTCTAAATAACGTTACCCTACGTCCGTGTCACCTCCAAGGAGAACGCATTTTCATATTATTAGTGCAAAATTGAGGCGGCGTCCACCCCTGGGATGTTGGTTTGTTCCAGCCATGGGCCCCAGACTTTTAGAAATTTAGTGCCAGAGTCGTTGACCCAACTCGTCAACTGTTCCATCTGGCAGACGTGCCAAATTCGGTTCCTAATTTTGGGGATAATTGGGATCTTATTCTGCTTCCACAGTGCCGCAATCTCACAGCGGGTGGCGGTCGCAAAGTGCGTGACCAGTTTGTGTGTCGTTCTAGACATGCCCTGGGGCCGCCTGCCCACAAGGAACAGCCACGGGTCCAGGGGGATCTCTAAGTCGAGCATCCCTTGCAGCCAGTCTCGAATTTTTTCCCAAATCGGGACCACCCTTGGGCACGACCACAGCATGTGTTTGAGGTCAGCTAATTCCCCGCACTGTTTGGGACAGAGCGGCGAATAACCCCTGACAAATTTGGATAATTTAGCTGGGGTATGGTACCACCGCATGAGGACCTTATATGCGTTCTCCTTTAATGTGACACATATTGAGCTTTTCGCGGCCGCTTGCAATATGTAGTCCCACTCTTTGTCCTCTAACGTGTCCCCTAACTCTGTCTCCCATTGTCGCATGTATCGTAGTCGGGGGTCGTCTACTTTAGCCGGACAGACTACCTCCCTGTACATTCGAGAAGTCAGTCCCCTTTTGTCCGTTGGATTAGAACACAGCTGTTCAAAATTAGTTCGTGCGGGACGAACGGGGAATTTATTATAAAATGCCCGGATCTGGAGGAATCTAAATAACTCTACATTTGGTTGCTTTTGCTGTTTTAATTAAGGCATAGCACACTTTATTATACACCGTGGCCATCTACCATCTCTCCACTCCCTCCCGCCTCAGTACATTATATGTAGTTCATTATATTCACTATATGTTAAGAACCTATTTTAATGTATCCAATAATTAAATGTTAAGTTTTAATTGCCAAGGAGTGCACTCCCAAATGAGCTTCTAGTTGTTAAGCGTTGGCAACAAACATGCCTTCACTCCTCAGCTGTTGTTAATTTATGTTAATCTCTGCTCATCAGTTGCACCCACCGTCATCCTAGACGTGTAAGGCACAATCATATTACATTTACATCATTAATTTAGTGAGCATTATATTCTCTCTTTTTGTTTACATTCTAGTGTCTCTGTAAGTCTCCTATCATACCACTTATTGATGGAGCGGCCGTTATTCGAACACATCACGGCGCCGATTTTGAGTTATCTGCTATTCCCCACGAAGCATTAACGCGGCCAATCGCCACAGGCACCCGCGCTTATCGTGGATGTTTTGTTTGAATTTCATGGATTCTGATTCTTCGTTTGCAATAAAATGGATGAATTGTAATGTGTACAGTACTGTGCTACTGTGCTACTGTGTCAATTTCATGTTTTTAATAGCCAGAACACTAAAAAAAAAAATTCTGCACTCACCTCGCTCGCATCTTAGTGCGGGGAGGCTGGAATTCATTCTGCGGTTTCAAATCGGGATTCCGATGTACATGACGCGTGAAGTGTTCGAATAACGGCCGCTGCATCAGTAGATTGTAAGATCTACGGCGCAGTGATTTCCGTTCCTATTGTCTGATTTTGCTGCGCTTATTGTATTATTATAATTCCCTGTACTTTATTCTTTGTGAAGCGCTATATAAATAAAGATATGCAAATATATACATACATACATTATAAGGTAAAATATGAATAAAACAAATTCGGCATCTGGACTCACTGTTTTTTCCTTCCTTTTTACCATGTAAAAATTTTTCCCAGTCAGATGTTCACTGTAGGGGTTTCAAAAAATTATCTATATTATGAAAAAACGGTATGTTATTTATTTATTTACTGCTCTTTCCCCCACCCTATGGGAAATACGACGTCTACTGAGCGTGTAGTGCTTTACCTGTGGCTCACAGGAGGCCTGAATCTCCGCTGCTAGGATCCCGGGGTGTACCTGATCCGTCTGGTGACAGCGCTTCCATCTGTGAGGGATCCTGACAGCACCGGATAACCCCTTCACAGGACCCAATGCAATAAGGTCTCACACTTGTATTTAATAACAGTTTACTGAACACAGGTACAACTAGATATATCATTAACCCACATACAATATAAGACTCGCATGGCCGTTGCCCCACCATGCCCTCAAACTGTAATGTACACCCCTGATGGGATTTCCCCAAACTACTGAGGTGCCCCTGGGCACCCAACATCCCTGGTGACCACAAGAGCCAACCCACCCAATGTGTGAGACAGCTCTGCTCACAGTAACTGAAAGTGTTATAGTTGGTGCACGCTGTGAGGTACCTACCCAGGTGCTCCAGCACCCAGGTATGGCAGAAAAGAAAAAGGGATCCTCTGATCCAGTGACGTCGATATCAGCAAAGCCTCTGCCTCTGTGTGGGGTGAACTCCGGTAGGAGGGTCTCACCTTTGATAGTCTATGATAGTGAGGTGGTGGCCCCGCCCCAGACCACAGTCTGCAAATCACTGCGCGACATCTTCAAATGGCACTATACATGCCCTCCTGTAACTATATACAGGTACAGGTGAAATGTCCCTAGCTAGGGGTTTCCCTGTAGCAGCCACAATCTGATTGGGTGAATATCTTGGACCTAAGGGGTTAATCTGGCCTAGTCTGGGAGCCACTGACACCCAGACCCTACCTTCCCTTTCTCTGTTCTGGTTCTTACTGTCAGGCACTCCAACTGCCAGTCACTCAAACTGCCAGTAACTCTAACTGCCTCAACATTCTAACTGCATGTCCCTCAGGCTACTGGGACATGTAGTCCCTTTCTGTCCTCTGCTAAGCCCTGTGTAATGGCCACCGCAACTTGCATCCCATTGCACATACGCCGAGTGCTCCAAGATGGCCACCACGATGGGGGAAACACTGCACATGCGCTAACAGCACTGCGCATGCGCACTCATACAAACATAGTGGTGGCCCTGCAACGGATGCAAATGCGCACCTCTCCAGCCTCCACTGCCAATGGGAAGGTATGGGAACAAACAGGAGACCAGGAGGATCCAGGCTATACTCTACTCCTGGTGAAAGAACCAACGACCCCGCTTGGGAACGACATAACCATCAACACAACATTTATATAATAAAAATGCATAACGTATATACAACTTAACGCATTGCAATGGCTTTACATCAGATTGTACATTTCTGTGAACATTACAATGACAGATTGTCAGGTAGTTCTCACCACAAATGAGGCGGGACCATGGTGCTGAGGTGGAAAAGGATATAAGGCCACCCACTGCCATGATGGCACGTCTTGAGTATAGAATGGTCTAGGTGTCCGAGCCGGGGCAGGAGAGGTACGGATAGTAGTGGGTACTGTTAGCCAAGTCCGGGGTTAGAGAGAGAGACGTAGTCGGATTACCGTGAGCCAAGATTGGAAGCAGAGAGAGCGGAGTAGTCGTATTGCCGTATGCCAAGGTCGGGATGCCAGAGGTGTGGAATAGTCGATTGCCGTATGCCAAGGTCGGGATGCCAGAGGTGCGGAGAAGTCGTAGAGGAAGCCAGTTTGGTACACAAGGATGAGACTGCAAGACAAGATAGGACTAGGTAGGCAGAGATTAATGAGAACAACTGGTTCTATGCTCAGCCGACGAGCAAGTGAAACCATGGAGCATATATAGGTGAAAGGAACCAATGGCAGGGTAGCAAGGTGGGGGGGTGTGGATGGGCCAGGCTGCGACAGGGATAGGTCCAGAAGGGCTCCCTGGGGAGGAGCTAGAGAGCCCAGTAGTAAGCCTGCATTTGATTGCAGCATTTCGTTTGGGTAGTGTGCCTTTAAGAGGCTGGAGCGCCTCAGTGTGCTATGAAAACTGAGCTATGTCTGTGTTTTATGTTCTGTCTCTGGTTTTAAATATATATTGCCATGCTCAGTAGCACTCCTCTGTGACACTCATATGCTTATATATATGTTGTGGTTATTTTGGGGGTTCAATAGGAGCTTGTTAGGTGTCCAGTATGTTTTACAATTGTTGTTCAGCTAGTCTTGGCTGATTGGAGGGTGGCAACCTCCTACCTAGTTGTAGCTCACCCCCTCCCACATTTAAATGGTTAAGGGCTCACTCCATAGCATCTTCCACTCAGGGGAACTTGCGTGCTTGCAGTATGGTTGTGACAACTCTAATACAGAGTGCTTTTCCTGGTAATGTACAGGTTAATAAAAGCTTCAATCAGACTTAGAACTTTGCAACTAATATTGACAGATTTACTATAAATCATTCTTCCTGTTATTACACAGGTTATTAAGAATTTATATTAGCGTTAGGGACCCCTGAATTGTGGTCTGCCGTGCAGTTGGCTCAAGGGCTTACAACAATTTTGGCCAAAAATGTTAAACTATAAGACCATTTTACTTAATAGATATTTATACATATATATTTAGGCACTGTACCGTGTATGAGTTTCACTGGATGTGCTAAAACTGAGCTATGTCTGTGTTTTATGTTCTGTCTCTGGTTTTAAATTCAGGTTTTTGGAGCCTGGAACGAAGGAGATGAAATAATTGAACCGGGAGAAGAATAGCGCCCAGCGGGCTTGTCGGGCGCTCAATCGACGTGCCCCTTAAAAGTAGAGCAGGTTTTTATGGTCCGTGAGAATGGGTATGGGGGTTTCCGTACCTTCTAAGAGGTGTCTCCATTCTTCTAATGCCAACTTGATTGCCAAGAGTTCCCGTTTCCCGACATCACAATTCCGTTCTGCAGAAGAATTTTTTTTTTAAAAGAAGGCACATGGGTGTAATCTGGCTAAAGGCGATCTCCTTTGGGACAAGATGGCGCCGGCCCAGACGTCTGAGGCATCCACTTCCAGGGTAAATGGGAGTTTAGGATCTGGGTGGATGAGGATAGGGGTGGACACGAAAGCCTTCTTGAGAAGATCGAACGCTTGAATGGCGGTTCCTGACCACGATGAGGGATCTGCACGTTTTATGGTTAGTGCTGTGATGGGAGATACGGTGGTGGAAAAATTGCGAATGAAGCGACGGTAGTAGTTTGCGAAACCTAGAAAGCGTTGCATGGCTTTAAGGGTGGTCGGCCGGGGCCAGTCCAGAATAGCCTTCAGTTTCACTGGATCCATAGTGAACCCGGAGTCAGAAATAATGTATCCCAGGAACACCATGGACGTCAGATGGAATTGGCATTTCTCCAATTTCGCAAAGAGATGGTTCTCCCTGAGGCGTAACAGTACCTGCTGAACGTGTTTAATGTGTTCTTGGGGGGACTAAGAAAAGATTAGGATGTCGTCTAAGTAGACAATGAGAAATTTGTTAAGAATGTTCCGGAAGATTACATTGACGAAGTCCTGACACACTGCTGGCGCGTTGCACAGGCCAAACGGCATGACCAGGAATTCATAATGGCCGTCATGGTTTTTGAAAAGCAGTCTTCCACTCGTCCCCCTCGCATATCCTCACCAAATTGTATGCGCCCCGTAAGTCCAATTTAGAAACAATGGTTGCTCCTTGAAGGTGGTCGAAGAGCTCAGAAATCAAAGGCAACGGGTAGCGTGTTACGCCGGTGCTGCCCGCAGACCAGACCTGTCCCCTGAGCTGAAGGGGGAAGTGGTAATACACGCAAGGGAGCGTGTCCGGAGTGTGGTATAAAGTGTTGCCAGGCCAGGTGTAGTAAGGTAGACAATAATTGCCGGTACCGGGTATAGAGATAGAGTGAAGAATGCCTTGCCGAGGTCCGGGAGTGGAGAGCAGAGATAGGTCGTAGTCCAAGCCATGTTCAAGGAGTTACCAGAGTGAGCGTTGTCCAAGGAGTGCCGAGATCGAGAGCCAGAGGGGGTAGTCGTACAAGCCGCGTCAGAACCTGTGAAAACACTGAGAGAATCCAGAAGTACTTCCATATAGAGACTATGTTGAGCAAAGACTGAGAGCAGAGAGGAGCTAGATAAAGCAGGAAGGTCCAATTAGGAATGGAGGCGGGACAGGAAGAGCTACAGGGAGACACTGCAGATTGGTGCAGGCATAACAGGCCAGGTGAGTCTTGTTGGTAACCTGAGTATGCTCGGGTGGTTTGCAGGGCGGAGCCTGAGGTCTGGGGGACGGGAATAAGAGTGTGCCAAATGAGCGCGCTCCGTAACGCGTGTACGCAGCCAGTGGATGGTGCAGGTGTGCGCGCAGGAGGTCGTGGGCGCGCCCGGCGCTGAGCAGAGGAATCACTGAGGGGAGTGATCCCGCGACTGCGGCAGGGGCGGGGAGCCGCAGAGGTTGGTAAGGCAGGATTGTTTTGTGTGTCCAGGGACTCCCTGAGGGGAGAGAGTTCTCTGTGTGGAGAGCGCGGAGAACGCCGATTCCTGACAGTACCCCCCCTCTTCAGGAACGGCCTCAGAATGGACCATGAACGGTTTCTCTGGAAACTTTTTCCTGAAGGACTTAAGAAGGGCCGGGGCATGAATGTCCTTTAAAGGTACTCAGGATCTCTCTTCAGGGCCAAAGCCCTTCCACTGCACCAAGAACTGGAGCTGGCCCCTGGATAGGCGAGAATCCAAAAGAAAGTGAACTTCGTATTCCTCGTTATTTTGGACAGTAATGGGGTCCGGTTTACGAGTCTGATCTGGAAAGAAGTGACTGGAGATGAATGGTTTGACGAGGAACACATGAAAGACATTGGGAATCTTCATACTGGGTGGTAGTTGGAGCCGGAATGCCACGGGATTGATTTGTTCACAAATAGGGAAGGGACCCAGGAACTTAGGTGCCAGTTTAGGAGATGGTACCTTGAGGTGGATATTCTTAGAGGAGAGCAATACCAAATCCCCTGGTTTGTAACTGGGCGCCGAACGACGACGACGATGGGCCTGTAGTTTAAATCTGAGGGAGCAGTCGAGAAGGGTAGACTGAATCCTGGACCATGCGGTTTGGAGGGAAGAAATGCGTTCATCTATGGCTGGTACTCCAGAAGGGATGTTGGGGATGGGAACACAGGGAGGGTGGAACCCATAATTTATAAAGAAGGGCGACTCCCGGGTGGCCTCGTTTTTTGCAGAATTGACGGCATACTCTGCCCAAGAAAGGAGTTGAGCCCAATCATCCTGGAAATCGGATATGAAACATCTCAGGTACTTCTCCAGGGATTGATTGATTCTCTCCGTTTGTCCATTGGACTGAGGATGATAGGCGGAAGAGAAAGAAGAAGAGATGCGCAATCTCTTCGTGAAAGCTCTCCAAAATTTGGATACAAACTGAGAACCTCAGTCAGAAACAATGGACGAAGGGATCCCATGAATCCGGAAAATATGCTCCGTAAAAATATCAGCAAGGGCGGGGGAGGTGGGTAATCCTTTAAGTGGAATAAAATGGGACATCTTCGAGAACCTGTCCACGACCACCAAGATAGTGTTCATTCCTCTGGACCTGGGCAACTCCACGATGAAGTCAATCGAAATGTGGGACCAGGGGCGGTCAGGAACTGGAAGAGGTAACAGAAAACCCTGAGGCTTTTGACTGAGAGTCTTGCTTTGAGCGCACGTGGGGCAGGCGCAGGTAAAATCCAGAATATCTTGAGACATCCTTGGCCACCAGAAATTCCGACGAATGAGATCAGTAGTCTTCTTAAAACCTGGATGACCTGCAGATTTAGAAGAGTTACCCCAAGACAGGACCTCTGGAACAAATTTGGAAGGTACGAAGAGTTTGTTGTCGGGAACGACCAAGTCCTTGGGAATGAGTCTCTGGGAGTGCAAAATCTTGTCAAGATTCTTGAAAGAAGATGTGGCGAGAATTCTCTCTTGTGGAAGGATAGTTTCCAAAGGTTCCTCTGTTCTCTCTTCAGAAGAATGTATTCGGGAGAGTGCGTCTGCCTTTACGTTCTTGGTCCCGGGGATATAGGAAAGGTGAAAATCGAATCGAGAAAATCGAGAAAAAACGAGCCTGTCGTGGACCAAGGCGTTGAGCGTTTTCTATGTAAAGAAGGTTCTTGTGGTCCGTGAAAATAGTAAACGGCTCTTTCGACCCCTCCAGCAGGTGTCTCCACTCTTGCAGAGCCATCTTCATGGCCAGAAGTTCCCTGTTACCCACGTCATAGTTCCTCTCAGCGGATGAGAATTTCTTGGAAAAATATGCACAGGGATGTAACTTATCTTGAGAAAGAACGGCTCCAGCGCCGCAATCAGAAGCGCCAACCTTCAGGACGAAGGGAAGTTCAATGTTGGGATGACGGAGAATAGGTGCGTATATAAAAGCTTCCTTGAGTGTCTCGAAAGAGGAGATGGCCTCGGATGACCAAGCAGAAGGATCAGCTCCTTTTTTGGTTAGCACAGTGAGGGGTGCCACAATGGTAGAAAAACCCTGTATAAACTTACGATAGTAATTAGCGAACCCTAAAACACATTGTATGGCCTTGAGAGAGTTGGGTCTTGGCCATTCAGTGACTGCTTGAAGTTTACCGGAGTCCATCATAAACCCCTCATCGGAAATGATGTACCCCAGGAACAGAGTAGAGGTCTGATGAAAGGTGCACTTCTCCAGTATGGCGTACATATGGTGTTCGCGGAGACGGGAAAGGACGTAGGAGGTGTGGCGTATATGGTCCTGGAGATCTTTGGAAAAAATCAGGATATCATCCAAGTATACTATAACAAAAATATTGAGTACCTTACGAAAGACGTTGTTGATGAAATCCTGGAGCATTACATAAGCCGAAAGGCATTATAAGATACTCGTAGTGTCCACTACGCGTGTTGAATGCCGTTTTCCATTCATCCCCCTTCCTGATGCGCACCAGGTTATAGGCACCACGTAGATCCAACTTGAAAAAAATCTTGCCCCCTGTAATTTATCGAACAGTTCGGTAATAAGGGGAAGGGGGTAACGATTTTTGATAGTTATGTGGTTCAAACCCCTGTAATCGATGCAAGGCCTCAACGACCCGTCCTTTTTCTTGATGAAGAAAAACCCAACCCCTGCTGGGGAATTGGAGTGACGAATAAAGTCTTTCTTGAGATTCTCCTGGATATATTCATCCATAGCGTGAGATTCTGGTAACGACAAGGGATAGGTCTTGGACTTGGGTAGGAAGTAACCTGGAACCAGATCGATCGGACAATCGTAAGTCCTGTGTGGCGGCAAAATGTCTGACTGTACCTTATTGAAAACGTCCCGGAATTGGTGGTAAACAGAATGTAGAATAACTTCGGGAACAGAGGTATTGGCCAGCAGTTGATGAGTCTCGCCTGACCTCGGCCTCCAGGAGATGGGAGCAGAGGAAGTCCAGTCAATGAGAGGATTGTTAAGCTGTAGCCAAGGAAGACCAAGGGTGATGGGTATCCCAGGAGTGTGAATGACATCGAGAACTAAGATCTCCTTGTGCAGATGTGAGGACAGAAGCAAGGGGGCCGTCTCTAAGGAGATGCGGGCCGGGGTAAGAGGACGTCCATCGATACCGACGAGTGCGATGGGAACCTTCTTCCTCACGAGCGGTATGCAGTTTAACCTGGAGAATTCAAGGTCCACGAAGTTTCCTCCAGCTCCTGGGTCAATGAAAGCGGTGGTAGAAGTCTGGAACTTATCGCCTGAAAGGGAAACTGGAAATGTAAGTTTCTTAGGGAGTTCACCTTTATGAAGGGGACGGGGAGACATTACACCCATAGAGAGCCCCTCTGTACTCTCTGGGTGTTCCCGTTTCCTGGATGCAGTGGACACTCCCGAACCAGATGATCAATGGATCCGCAGTAGAAACACAATCTCCCGGCG
Source organism: Ascaphus truei (assembly GCF_040206685.1). NCBI lineage: Eukaryota > Metazoa > Chordata > Amphibia > Anura > Ascaphidae > Ascaphus > Ascaphus truei. Next base: position 933,392 of record NC_134496.1, on the reverse strand, counting down.
TGGCGAAACTGCCATATCGGTGTGCGGATTCATTGTACCCCCAATTGCATTGGCTCTGGCAACTCCAGTGTAGGTCGAAGAGGTGTGGTAGCACTTGGGGGAGCAGGAGTGCTGCTGGGAGTACTGGAGAACGGAACATGAAAGTTATGGAAGCGAGAGCGCTGACGCTCTGAGCGGCATACCTGGATACGTTGATCCACTCGGACGGCCAAATCAATGAGGACATCCAATTGATCCGGCCTGGATTGGCGAGAGAGTTCATCCTTGATGGGATCTGCCAGGCCTTGCCAGAATACGGAGACGATAGCCTCATGTCCCCAGTTAGTCTCGGCTGCTAGAGTCCGGAATTCCACAGCATACTGTGTCACCATTCGCCGTCCCTGAGTGATCTGGAGAAGAGAAACAGATGCCATCTCCCGACGAGCGGGGGAATCAAATACTTGTTGGAACTCTGCTTTATATGCCGGGTAATCTTTGGTAAGATGAGAACGTCGCTCCCAAACCGGGGAAGCCCAAGCTAGGGCGCTGCCAGTGAGGAGGTTATAAATGTAGGCTACCTTCTTGCGACCAGTATTGTAGAGATGGGGGGCCATTACAAACTGCACCTCACACTGGTTTAGGAAACCCCTACATTCTTGCGGTTCACCTGCATAAGGCTTGGGGGGAGGAATCCTTACATCGGAGCTGCTAACTGCGCTTGCGGAGTGGGGGCTTACATCTGCCGAGGTCGCGGTCGGTACTCGGTCTGAGAGTACTGCGACCTGGCGTGTAAGTACCACAATTTGATCTGCCATGGCTTGGTTTTGCTGAAGCAGATTGGAGAGAAACTTTTGATGTTCGGTCTGGTCTGCGTCTTGTGGGCTCGACATAACGTTACGCCGGTGCTACCCACAGACCAGACTCGTCCCCTGAGCTGAAGGGGGAAGTGGTAATACACGCACCCGCAGCAAAAGGAGCGTGTCCGGAGTGTGGTATAAAGTGTTGCCAGGCCAGGTGAAGTAAGGTAGACAATACTTGCCGGTACCGGTTGTAGAGATAGAGTGAAGAATGCCTTGCCGAGGTCCGGGAGTGGAGAGCGGAGATAGGTCGTAGTCCAAGCCGTGTTCAAGGGGTTACCAGAGTGAACGTTGTCCAAGGAGTGCCAAAATCAAGAGCCAGAGGGGGTAGTCGTACAAGCCGTGTCAGAACCTGTGAAAACACTGAGAGAATCCAGAAGTACTTCCATACAGAGGCTATGTCGAGCAAAGACAGAGCAGAGAGGAGCTAGATAAAGCAGGAAGGTCCAATTAGGAATGGAGGCGGGACAGGAAGAGCTACAGGGAGACACTGCAGATTGGTGCAGGCATAACAGGCCAGGTGAGTCTTGTTGGTAACCTAAGTATGCTCGTGTGGTGTGCAGGGGGGAGCCTGAGGTCCGGGAGACGGGAAGAAGAGTGTGCAGAATGAGCACGCTCCGTAACGCGTGTACGCGCGTAGACCAAGCCAGTGGATGGTGCACGTGTGCGCGCGGGACGGCGTGGGCGCACCCGGCGCTGAGCAGAGGAATCGCTGAGGGGAGTGATCCCACAACGGCGGCAGGGGCGGGGAGCCGCAGAGGTCAGTAAGGCAGGATTGTTTTGTGTTGACAAAGTGAGAATTTGACGTAATGGGAGGGTCTGACATAACAGCACTGGGATCTATGCAACCATTTTAAGTCAGCATCCATCTTAGGTTTTGTCTGAATGAACGGGTTATGAGATGGACGTTTTTGAATGAGGTTTTTGCTTTCAACTTTCAAGTGAGAATAAACCAAGCAGCTAACTGAAAACCTTGAGCAAAGTGCCAATGTTATGAAAAAGGCCAGACTGATAGGGATGGGTTCTGTATGTAGAGAAAAGGTCACCAGCTTAATAAAGTATTATTGCTGAATCATCTCATTTAGACATTCCATAATGTCATCAACTCAATGTATTCGTGTGCATAATTTGTTTACCTTTTACGCTTACGTAGTGACGACACGCAACCTTGTAGAGGGGGCGTGGGTTTAGTATTTTGTGTATAAATAATGCCTGTATGCTACGATGTCTTTGGGAGGGTTTTATTTTGAAACTCTCCTCTGCGTGTGCACCGCACAAGCAATAAACTTATTTGTCTATTCTGCAAAATATAACATCAGACTCGTGTTGTTATTTCACAGAGCTTTTATCAGATGGCGCCCGAATAGGGACCCTTCCTGCTCAGACAACAAAAATATTTATCACAACCCAGGACAGTCTGAAAAACAATCCCTTACGCATACAAACACTCACCTTTATCACCAAAACACCAAAAATTTTAATGGGACTCTCACCTTAATCCCAATAAAACTTAAAATTTAACACTTTAAAATGGATACAGGAACAGACAAATAAACTTATTTGACACTGCTAGGTTAACCCGTCAACACAGATTGAGACACCCTTCAAAACACATCTCTCTACACATCACTCAAAACAACTTTTTAAACTCAGGCTTTCCTTAAAAAAGGTGCCTTTTACCTTGATTCTTACGAGCGCTCAGATTTGAGTGACCGAGGAGTGGTTTTTCCAGGTGCTCAGCTTCCGGTGTTTTTCGGGTTTCTATTCGGTGCGCCATTGAAGGAAGAGTGAAACTATGAGTAGCCGCACCGGTTTTCTTATCCGTAAGAATGCGAACGCAAGGGCTCATAGTGGAACCTTCTAACTTTCAGTAATCCCTGTGTGTCTGTGGCAGTATAAATCTTTGGATTTTATGAGGTTTTTGTGGCAAAAGTCAAGCATGGCGTGACCGGCTGGCGGACACCGCAGAAATCAGTTGTGAACGTATAAGCTTTTCCTTCCATTTCCCCACATGCAATAAGTGGTTATAAATCATTTCCTGATATAAACTCAAGTTTCGGTGCCGGCAAGTAAAACTGTTGCGCCCTTAATGGAGAGTGGTTAGATGGATTTGATACCCTAATGAATTTTTCCTGAATGATTACCTGTGTGAAAGAGAAACCATGCTAAGTATCACGTGTGCACAAATCACCATCCAAAAACTTGCAAGTACGTACGAAAACATGAATATTTTTTGCTCACAATGAAATCAAAGTTCTGAAAGAAAGAGAATCAAAATCGCAGCAGCACAGAGCGTGCCCCCACTTTTTTCTCCAGCGCGAGGAATGTGCTAAGATACGAAAGTTTAACTCAGAAAGCTCCGGAGCTTCAGAGTAGTTTTAAAGTCAGGTTATTTATGAGAATAAAGAAAGAGAAGAGAATTTTTATTAATAGTTGCAGGGTGAAATTGTGTGGTAATAGGGGAGAAATGTCTTTCTTTTATTTGTTTGTTATTTTTGTGATGTTGTTTGGCTGTGTATGAGAGAAGTTTTTTGTATTGTGTGTGTTCTGTATTGTGTTTAACGAGTAAAAACACATTTTAATTTTATTTCTAGAGGATTAAGATGTTTGGGAATATTTTGTGTTCAAAAATGTGGGTAAAAGATCATAAGCATTGTTTGAAGTATATATTGTATTGTATGTTTTCAGGTATATAACGCCATTAATATGCACAGCGCTTCACAGAAGTGGTGCACGTCGTAATCATATAGTTAGCAAAGGGTAAAGGTAAGAGGTCATGGATTAAGTGATCCAGACATAAAAATAACATTAAGGAAGAGAAGTCCCTGCTCTGAGGAACTTACAATCTAATTGGTAGGTAGGGAGAGCGTACAGAAACAGTAGAATTTGATTAGAAGCCAGGAGAGGAATTTCAGGAGGGGAAATGCAGAATCAGAGTTTAAAGAGTAGAGTGATTCTGGCAGCAGCGTTTGGGGAGAGATAGTAGGGAAGACAGGTGAAAGTCAGGAAGCTGGGATAGCAGGGGATTACAGTTAGCAAGAGGGGAGAGACTGAGGGTCTGTATCAGAGTTTTAACAGTTGAGCAACAGAGGAACAGGTGTATCTTTGTGATATTGTGGAGGAAAAAGCGACAGTTATAGAAATGTTTTGAATGAAAGAGGAGAATATGAGAGAGGAGTTGAGGGAGTGATCCCTAAGCAGCGTGCTTGAGCTACTGGATGAAAGATTCAAGAGTAATGTGGAAGGAGATAATAGGGTCAGGTTTGGTAGGAAGTATGAGGAACTCTGTTTTTGCCATGTTAAGTTTAAGGCAAAAGAGGGTCTTCCAGGATGAGATAACAGAGGGACATTCAGAAACTTAGGTTTGTATGGCAGGTGTAAGGTCAAGGGTTGAAAAGTAAATGAGGGTGTTGTCAGCATAGTGGTGATATTTAAACCTAAGAGATGTTATTAGGTCACCTAGAGAGAGTGTGTACAGAGAAAAGAGAAGAGTGTGGTCCACAGAGGCAAATGCTGCAGAGAGTAATAGGAGCAGAGTGTAATGACCTCTGTCTTGGGCAGCATATAGGTCATCAGTTATTGTAGTGAGAATTGTCTCCGTGGAGGGAGCAGTGCAGAAGTCAGATTGTAGAGGGTTAAGGAGAGAATGGGTGTTTAGAAAATGGAGCAAGCAAGAGAATACAAGACAAGTTCAGTAGTTAGAAAGACAGGTCAGGTCAAGCTTGCTATTTTTGAGTCATGGTATAACTAATACATGTTTGAAGGAGAATTGAAATGTAGCAGATTAGAGGGAGAAGAGGAGATCTACAGTGATGGTGACATTCTCTTTTGAGACAGTGGAAAAAGAGTCAAGGAAAGCAGGAATAGAGTAGAAAGCAAAGTAGGATAGGAGGAAAAAGAGGGAATATTCTGGTGTATGAATTCAACCTCTTGCTTAAAATAGTCAGCAAAGTCCTGAGGTGAGATGAAGGAAGAGTTAGTGAGGGTTAGACTTGTGAATGTTGACTAATGGAGAGAAATAGGTGTGTGTAGCTTGAGAAAGGACAGAATTGCAACAGGATAGCATAAATTTGTAGTGAATGAAGTCAGTGAAACTATGAAAGTTCAAAACAGAAAGCATTAAAAAGAACTGAGTGTAGGGAAATAGCATGAGCGTGTGAAGTTATTTGTGTGTTAAGAAGTTATATAAACCTCAGCTATATAAAAGCCTGTGGGTTAATTTTTGAGAGGCCATAAAAAATGTAGTTCTTAGGGCTCTGGATAAAGCTCCATGTATTTAAACTTTAAGCAAAAGTTCCAATCCAATAATTATTATTTTTCAGGAAGAAGCCGTGGTGTAACGTTATCTTATCTTTTCAGGGTCAATTGGCGAAACGCCCAGAAACAAAATGGCTCTTTGCCCGGAAACAAGTCTTATAGAAAATATTTTTTCTTTAGTCAGATGAATATGCAGAGTGTCTTTAAAATTATAAAGCTGACCATGTGCTCAGCGCTGTGCATAGAGATTATATAAAGCAAGACATTAGTGTGAAGTCTTATACAAAATCATTTGTCTATTAACTGAATGTGATGTATGTTATAACGAATTACCATTTATTTTTCCCAAAGGTGTCCGTAAGCAGTGGTTATTGTAAAAATTGCTGTGTAATCTAGAATGGGTTTGCCAGGAAGGGATGAATTTGGGAGTCACCTCTCATTTGTGGGTGTGTCTTTGTGTATAGGGTTAAATACAGGGGATACATAGTTGCAAAAGCAGTTACATAAGTGAATAAGGTATGCATTATGTAGAAGGCATTTCAATTTTTTAACAGAATCGTTACAGTGGAGTGTTTGGGGTAAAAGCTAGATAGGGAGTGGCTAGGGAAATTTGTATGAGTAAAATAATTGCTTAATTGGGAGGGAATATTTTTCCATAACAGTGGATAGTATTGGGAAAAGGGATATTGGCCTGTAGTTTGAGACAGTGTTTTTTGTCCCCACTTTTGAAGATTGGGACAAACTCTGGCAGTTTCCCAGGTCTTAGGGATATGGCCTGCAGACAGGATAGAATTAATTATGGAAGCAAGTGGGTTAGCAAGGGATGAGGCCCTAAAGTTTCAGGAACTTAGATTGTATCAAAGTCAGGTTCACATTGGCTACTTAGTTTTAATTTGAGGAATGAATTAGGAACATTAATAGGGAATACCTCTGTCTATATGCGGATGCTAAGACAGGAGTAAACACATTGATACAAGAATTTAGTCCTAGGTATAAATTATCTCCCTATGAGACACATATGGGATGACTTATGACTATCAGCAGTCCAAAGGAACGAATTAAGGACCATGTTATTGGTAATAAAACAATAAGTTGTATGCAACTAATACATTTTTTGAGTCTCTCTAGGCAACGTTGAAAGTGCACCTACTCGAGATGGGGTTAATAGTCACATATTTCCTGCGCAAGCATGCTTTTCATCCCAGGTGAAAAGGCCTAAAGTAATCACCAATACAGCAATTAAAGTGGCAGAGTCATTTTCCTGGACCCAAAGCACGTAAAGCTCGTTCCAGCTCCACCAAACGTTCCAGCGCCACCAAAGACCAAAGTCACCTAAAGCACAGCCGCATCAAGTTAACGTCTTGCCGAGTCAAAACTCTAACCGTTAACCAACGAGGACAATAAGACACCAGGCTAAGGCCAGGTTTAATCAGAACATTTCATTTTTTCAGAGACTCAATATTTTTATTCTTTAGAGTGTGTTAAGTTAGAAATTTAAGGTGTATGTAGAATTGAGCCTTGATGGGAGGATTGGTTTCCTGGAAGCGTGGCTTGTGAAAGCTCTTGTATGTGTTTTGGCAGTACTCTTCACTCTCTATGTATGTGTCATGTGCAGCAAAACTTTGATCCAGAAGTGTGTTGCACCTCCACCGAGAGGAGGGGGTCACCCAGGGGCGTGTGTCAGCCACAAGGAAAGGATCATAAGTCAGCCATGTTGACCATCGCAGACATCGTCTGTTCTGATATTCTGAGTGAATGATGTATACAATGCGTGCAGGGTGAGGATCATGCATTCGCTTCCACAGATACCAAACCCCCTCAATTCTCAGTAATAGAATGTTGTGATGATTCTGAAAATATATGATGATAGAGATAGATGCAATTTCTTTTATCTAGCAACTGCATATCCAAAGAAAGGTTGCTTGCATAAAATAAGGTTTTTAGTATTATGTGTATAATTTCTGTATTTTTCCAATTTTTTAAGGGAACCTCTTTAAAGGGTGTATCACACACTAGGAACAAGAATCAATTTATGGGTGAAGTGTCTCCACCAACTAATGAAACCTGTGTAAAAATGTATGTTTAGTCAGATAACAATTTACAGGAAGGATCTAGCCTTAATTTTGCAGTTTTTAATTTCATCATTAAACCAAGAACAGGTTCAGATTAGGTTTATGGCCTTACAAAACAGAATTGCTTTAGACTATGTTTTAGCTTCAAAAGGAGGGGTATGGGTCCTAATTGAGGAACAATGTTGTGTTTTTATTCCAGATCAGTGTAGCAATGTGCAGCATGACCTAGATGAAATACAAGATTCAAAAGAGGTTTACAATGGGAAGTGACAGATTATCACCCTTGGGGTTAGGTGAATGGCTTAGATCACTTGGAGCAAAAACTTTTGAATGCTTGGATGTGTTTGGGAGTGTTACTTGTTGTCATATATGTGGGTGTCCCATGTTGCAAAGGTATGATCCACAGGTGTGCGACCCCCTCCCCCATTCGGATGCCACTCTTTACAGATGCCAGAAAACAGCAGTACCGTGAAGAAAGAAGATGCCGACCACAGTTATTCAATTCATCAAAAGACATATTGGCCGCAGCGCCTTACGAGACTATGACAGTGAAGGGCACGCGCCCTTGTCCTCTGAGTTATCCCTGGACTATCATCATGAACTTAATTCTCAAAAGCTATGTTTTAAGAATAAAAAGGAGGGAGTGACAAAGTGAGAATTTGACGTAAGGGGAGGGTCTGACATAACAGCACTGGGATCTATGCAACCATTTTAAGTCAGCATCCATCTTAGGTTTTGTCTGAGTGAACGGGTTATGAGATGGACGTTTTTGAATGAGGTTTTTGCTTTCAACTTTCAAGTGAGAATAAACCAAGCAGCTAACTGAAAAACCTTGAGCAAAGTGCCAATGTTATGAAAAAGGCCAGACTGATAGGGATGGGTTCTGTATGTAGAGAAAAGGTCACCAGCTTAATAAAGTATTATTGCTGAATCATCTCATTTAGACATCCCATAATGTCATCAACTCAATGTATTCGTGTGCATAATTTGTTTACCTTTTACGCTTACGTAGTGACGACACGCAACCTTGTAGAGGGGGCGTGGGTTTAGTATTTTGTGTATAAATAATGCCTGTATGCTACCATGTCTTTGGGAGGGTTTTATTTTGAAACTCTCCTCTGCGTGTGCACCGCACAAGCAATAAACTTATTTGTCTATTCTGCAAAATATAACATCAGACTCGTGTTGTTATTTCACAGAGCTTTTATCAGTGTGTCCAGGGACTCCCTGAGGGGAGAGAGTGCTCTGTGTGGGGAGCGCAGAGGACGCCGATTCCTGACATAGCGTTTTTTTCACGTGATCTTGTTCAAGCCCCGATACTCAATACATGGGAGAAGAGACCCATCCTTCTTCTTTACAAAAAAGAAGCCCGCTCCGACTGGGGAAGAAGATTTTCGGATGAAACCCCTCTCCAAATTCTCCGCAATGTAATTGTTCATGGCCTTAGTCTCTGTGTAACGGATCCGCACCTTAGTTTGCTGTTTGCTGTTTGCCTTGCCTTACAGACCTATGCAGCCCTGGAACACTGCTCCTGATCTTTGCTGCAGCTCCACACTGGGTTCACTCATTGAGGCAATGCTGTCACACGCCCCTTCTGCTATTGGTTCACTGACCTTTAAAGACACCTTTCCCACAATGCTTCCCTGCTGAGCATAACCCTTCCTGGTTGTCACAAGTGTTCTGCCACAAGCCCTAAGGCTTGGCTGTGTTGTGTTCTAATCTCTCTAGTTCTATTTCCTAGTACACGCAGAGGTCTGTTCCTGTCTCCTGTGCTAAAGCAGAGTACTCTTCATGTTAACTTCAGATCCCTGTTTCCTGAGGCCGGCTGCTAGTCTCATGCAGTGGCCTGTTCCTGTGCTGAAGTGGAGTACTCTACTCTTCATGTTAACTTCAGATCCCTGTTTCCTGAGGCCGGCTGCTAGTCGCACGCAGCGGCCTGTTCCTGTCTCCTGTGCTGAAGCGAAGGTCTCTCCAGTGTTGACTTCAGCTCCCTGTTTCCTGAGGCCTGCTATCCTTCCACAGCAACAAGAGCCTATCTACCAGTACCTGGGGCTCGCTGCTCATTCTCCATAGCAGTGGCCATGTCCTGGTTCCTGTGCTGAAGCGGAGGTCTCTCCAGTGTTGACTTCAGTTCCCGGTTTCCTGAGGCTTGCTGTCCTTTCTCTGCAGAGCCTATCTATTTGATTCCTGGGGCCTGCTGCTCATTCTACATAGCAGAGGCAGTGTCCTGGCTCCTGTGCTGAAGCGGAGCACCTCCCGTGTATTCTTCTGCTTCCTGTTTCCTGTGGTCTGCTGCCCTACCCTTAGCAGAGGCCAATCTATGAGTCCTGAGGTCTGTAGCTCTCTGTCTCCTTGCACAGGCCGCTCTGGACTCTTGCACTGAAGCATTGGTTTACCAGTGCTGCCTGGCGGCATGCCCACTCCGGTCTGCCTATCCTTTCCTGAGACCAGTACTATGGGCCATGGTCGTCACATGCGCAGAACCCATACCCGCGCTCACACTCCTAAGCTAAGGCGGGGAACTTCTGATTACCTGTTGCCGAACTCCTGCTTGAATAACGTTTACACTGATCTCTCCAGTCCTGACCATGGCTTGTCCACTGACGATGCTGCCTTCTCCAGTCCCGACCCTGCTACGTACGACTAAGAACTGCGCAATCCGCATCAGCCTGCGTGGTCTAAGGTCGGTGCTTATACACCCCACCTCAGCCACGCGGTCCGACCCAGGTTTGTGGCGACCACAACCGTGACACTCTGGAAGAGAAAGTGGGTAGGATCGTCCCCTGGGAAGGACTGCTCCAGGCAGCAGGTCGATAGGACAGTCAAAAGGTCGGTGCGGAGGTAGGACCTCGTCGAAAACATTGCGAAATTCCAGATACACATACGGGCAAGGAGTTGACCTCCTCCGGCATCGTGCATAAACCTCCTACCCTCTGGGGCAGCCTGGTACAGGTCTTGGCACATTGAGCACTCCACTGGATGGGTTCCCGGTTAGTCCAGTCGAGGTGAGGATTATGGAGTTGGAGCCATGGAAGGCCCAAGATCAGCTCGACTGAAGGAGTGTGAATCACATAGAGGGTAATTGTCTCCGTATGAGCCCTGGCGGACTGCAGTTTAAGCGGCACTGTCTGCAGCGTGATGAAGGCTGGCTATAATGGTCGACCATCAATGGTCTCCAGGCCGACTGGACTCCTCTTGCAGGTAAGTGGAATATTACTCCGTGCTTGAGTATGAAACCCCTCTCCGGACAGCGTCACTGGCAGCAGGATCCTGGTGGGAAGGGCATCCTTGATGATGAGGGAGAGGGTCAGTGTTCCCAACAAGACTCCCCGGGATCTCATTGGGATTTGACGTTTCCCGGCTTGTGGGGACACTGGAGCAGCAAGTGACCGGAATTGCTGCAGTAAATACAGAGACCTGCACTGTGCCGGCGTTGTTTCTCGGCAGAGGACAGCTTATTCCCTCCTAATTGCATTGGTTTAGGGGCGTCCAAGGAAGGAGGTGCTGGTGGAACAAACGGTGGAATGGGAGACCTTGAAACCCATAGACGGTGACGAGAACGCTATGTCTTCCGCTCCTGCAGACGCTGGTCCACCTGGATACATAGAGTGATCAGATCCTCTAGGTCTGTAGGACGTTCCTGAACAGCAAGCTCGTCCTTCAGGGACTCCGACAGGCCCTTCCAAAATGCCGAAGATAGTGCTTCGTTGTTCTACCCCGTCTCAGCTGGAATGGTGCGGCACTCCACAGCATACCTGGCGACTGGACGATCTGCCTGGGTTATGTGGAAGATGGAGAAAGCTGCCGTCAACTGCCATCCAGGCATATCAAAGACCCTTCGGAGCTCTCGGGCGAAGAGGTCGATGTCCTGTGTGATGGGAGACTGTTGTTCCCAAATGGGGGAGGCCCAGGCCAGCACCTCGTTGGTGAGAAGAGCAATGATATAAGCGACCTTGGACCTCGAGGAGAAAAAACAAGAGAGTGAGAGTTCGAATTGGATAAAACACTGATTAAGGAAGCCCCTACATCCTTGTGGGTCCCCAGCGTAGCGGTTGGAGGTCGGAATTAGGGGTTCCATTGTAGACAGAGGGGATGTGAAGACAGCTGCGGAGGGAGCCAAGGCTGTTGGCGAAGGTTCTGGGGTGGAAGCCCGGGTTTGACGGTAAGGGAATGAAGGCTCTGCTGAAGCAAATCCACCCACCTATCATTTTGCCCCAGATAAGTTTCAAGCTTGGCAAAGAGATTGGTGTGTGAGGTCAAAGTACGCTCCATCTCAGCGGGGTCCATGTTTGTTTGGCTGAGCATAATGTCAGGTAGTGCTCACCACAAACGAGGCGGGACCACAGTGCTGAGGTGGGAAAGGATATAAGGCCACCCACTGCCACGAGGGTACGTCTTGAGTGTAGAATGGTCTGGGTGTCCGGGCTGGGGCAGGAGAGGTACAGATAGTATGGGTACTGTTAGCCATGTCCGGGGTTAGAGAGAGAGATGTAGTCGGATTACCGTGAGCCAAGATCGGGAGCAGAGAGAGCGGAGTAGTCATATTGCCACATGCCAAGGTCGGGATGCAAGAGGTGCAGAGAAGTCGATTGCCGTATGCCAAGGTCGGAATGCCAGAGGTGCGGAGAAGTCGTAGAGGAAGCCGGTTCGGTACACAAGGATGAGACTGCAAGACAAGATAGGACTAGGTAGGCAGAGATTAATGAGAACAACTGGTTCTATGTTCAGCCGACGGGCCAGTGAAACCGTGGAGCATATATAGGTGAGAGGAACCAATGGCAGGGTAGCAAGGTGGGGGTGTGTGGATGGGCCAGGCTGCGACAGGGATAGGTCCAGAAGGTCTCCCTGGGGAGGAGCTAGAGAGCCCAGTAGTAAGCCTGCATTTGATTGCAGCATTACGTCTGGGTAGTGTGCCTTTAAGAGGCTGGAGCGTCTCTGTATGGCCGCGCCTCCGTGTGGCCGTGCCTGCGAGTGCATGACCGGGTGCGCGCCCAGAGCCGGCACTATATGGGGAACGCCGGCGTACGTGCGCACGCCATGGTGTGGCGGCAATCAGCGTCCTGGAGGGAGGCTGGTTGCGTGGCGCGGGAGGACCCAGGTGAGTTGCAGGTGAGTGGGGAGCACGCCGAGGGTGGCGTGACTCCCCGGTTGTTACACAGATTTAATTTTGCTACAAGACCACTGCTGAGCTTCGTAGTGGGGTGCCCCTAACGAATTGTAGGTTACCCGGTTGGGAGGCTCAGGCAAAGGGGGTGTAACAATCTCTGACATGTCTCTTATGTGTATAAAACAAGGACTCCTAGGGTCCAAAGGAGAGCTCATTGGAGCCACCAGAGTAGGTGTATGCTGCCTAGACCCATTACCCGTTGCTTCTTGGGGAGGTGCCCCGTGACTGTGGTCTGTACTACTAGAGGACCCTTCCATAGGATCCTCGGGTGTCTCTGTTACTATTTCTGAGCTCTCGCCAGCTCCACTGGGCTCACCGGCCAAGGGTGTAGTTTCTTTTTCGAGATCGTCATCCCCCACTTGCAGAATAGGCAGGAGATGATTTTGGTGCCAGACCTTTACCCGGCCATCCGTGTCTCTTATACGGTAGACCAGGAGGCCCAGCACCTGCAATTCTACTTCAAATACTCCGTCTCGCCAATGGTCGGCCAGTTTGTGTTTGCCGGAGATCCAAAGGTTGCGGAGGAGAATGGCATCTCCAGGACGAATCTCCCGATGGCGGAACTTATGGTCATTGTGCCGTTTGTTACAGGTGTTCAGATGAGCCAATGCCTTCACTGCTCGTTGGTAGGCTTGTTGCAGGCTTTCTTGGAGCCGCAGTACGTACTTGAAGTGCATCCTGTTGGGTACCCCGTCGGTAGATACCCTCAGACGTATATCTACTGGAAGCCGTGCTTCTCGCCCGAACATTAGAAAGTAGGAAGTGTATCCCATAGACTCATGGTGGGTGCAGTTATAGGCGTGCACCAAGTACTCCACGTGCTTACGCCACTCATTCTTCTATGAACCTTTAGGGTGCCGAGCATGTCGAGGAGGGTCCGGTTGAACCTCTCTGGCGAGCATCTCTCTCGGGTTTGTAAAGGGTCGTTCGGGACGTTGTGATATTTAGCTATTTCAGCAACTCCCGGATGTGGTTACTTTCAATGTCCCGGCCTTGATCCGAATATATAGGCGATTGGGTAGGCCGTAATGTATAAAGTACCGCACCCACAGAATCATCGCCACCGTGATGGCCTTCTGGTCTTTGGTGGGGAAGACTTGGGCATAGTGAATGTAATGGTCTGTGATCACTAATACGTTGCCGAAGCCGCGGGTATCTGGCTCGATACATAGAAAGTCCAGGGGACCCGAGCTCTTCAGATGAGCCATTCTAGCAGCTTTGGTAGGGAGCATCTTGCGTTGGATGCACCATGAGCATCGTCGGCAATGGTGTTCTACCGACTCTCTCATCCGAGGCCAGTAGAACCGGTTGCGTACACTGGCGACACACTTTATTTGAGCTCGGCTAGTCCCGCGAATTCGGGTGTACTCGGGTGTATTCAGGTTTCTGAACCAATCAAGTAAACAAAAATCAATATATACTGTCACGTGGTACGGTAGCCAATCAGAGTAGGGATGGAGTTCCCACGCTCTGATTGGCTACCGTACCACGTGACAGGTTTTCATTGACGTCACATCCTTTCTCTCCCAAGCCCCTGACACATGGTATACCAGAGCCAATCAGAGTAGGGATAAAGTTCCCACGCTCTGATTGGCTACCATACCATGTGTGCATGGCCATGTGCCTTTTCATGACGTCATCTTAAAGGCAATTGAAGCAAAGCCATTCTGATTGGCTGTGCTTTCATTCCCTTTAAGTGACGTCAACATTTTTTTTTTGTCGGCCAAAACACATGGTTTTCACGGCCCAATCAGGACCGTGGGAACCATGACGCAAAATGTGACGTCATAGGCCTTTAAAAGCCTATGTCGTCTCATTTTGAAGCCAGACGCCGCGGAGGAAGGACCTCCGGAGAAGAAAAAAGACAAGGGCGTGGCCGATGATGGAAAGAAGACCACGCCCTGCCCCGCCCGGAAGGAGATAGAAGAAAGAAGAATACAGATGAAGATGGATTACAAGTAGAAGACCCGTGGATTGATTTGGATTTTTAGTTTAAAGTTTATTATTTTCTGGTTTATTATTTTATGGGTTCCTGATCGTGGATTGGTTCGTGAGTAAGCTGCGCAACGGGAGTCGGTGGGGGCAAGTAATGGTAAGTGAACTACAGTAAAGAAATGTATTTTATTTAACTTGTTAATTTTTTCAAAAGGTTTTTTAACATGTGTATTTTTTTTTTTTGTGGTATATCATTTCTTGCCACTGTATGTATGTATGTATATATGTCTAGAGAGATATATACATACAGTACAGTGTAAGAAATGATGTTGTTTTAAAAGCTGGATTAGATGTGTTTTAAATTATTTTGTGTATGCTGCTACAGTATGCTTTATTGTGAGTTTAAAGTATTTTAAAATTAGATAGATGTACTGTATTCCTTGGTATTGTATTGTGTGTTTGAGGAAGGTCAGGGATAGGCTTGGTTTGTAAAGGTTGTATTTTTGTCGGTACTTATATTTTTTCAAAGGCTTAATTGTTCTGCTCTAGGCGTGAATTTGTTAATGGTTTTATTGTTCAGGATCTAGTGTGAATTGTTTAGGGATGTAAATAATGATTGCTAATTGAGTTTTGTTTACTTGGTTGATTAATTTGCAGAATGTTTATGGTGCATAGATATTGAGGCATCATTTATATTGGAATGTAAGTTGTTGAAATGGCTTTTCAGAGGTTTAGTGATGATTTAGATTGAGAGATCAGTTATGAATATTAAAGGAAATTGATTTTAATTTAGTGTGTATGTATGGAGAAGTGTTTGGTTGTAGGACAGTGCTTTTGATAACCCTTCTACATTTATTTGTACTGTATATTGGTTTATCATGGGTGTGTATATAACGTGTGTATACAGTATATATATATATATATATATATACTGTATATATATTTCTCTCTCTCTTTCTCTCTGTCTCTCTGTATATATATACAGTATATATATATATATATATATAGTTGCATGATGAAAACACAGTACAAATTCATGGGTGAGGGTGGGTATCGGGCCTGTGTGGCTTAACCCCTTAATCACCTTTGCGGTTATTATCCGATAAGGTGTTTAAGGGGTTAATTGATATCTGAATGTAATTGCAATATATTGGCTTTGTATTTGCTATGTATGTTGTGGACAAGACAAGGATTTTGCTGGCAACGGACACTTCGTATTGATGAGGTCAGTAGTACTTTATTTATTTGTATATGCTAGATAATGTTTTTAATAATGGGCAATTAATCTATTATCCATATCTGGATAATAGTTATTTTGCACATTATTGTACTGTAGGTGTTGGGGGGGAGGGTGTATGTATTGAATGTATAGGCCAGGTTTATTTTTTTTACATTCAGGGTTTGATTCCGTGGTTTTGCGTGGGGCCTATTGAGACCACCTGTGGGTATCCTTGGGTATCCCAAGGGTATCAGGCTGGTGGTTCCACGGGTGACACATGCGGGGATGATGATGTGTGGTCCCACTTCTGTGGGGGCACCGCGGACCCGTAGTCTGCGGGGATGACGATGTGTGGTCCCACTTCTGTGGGGGCACCGCCGACCCGTAGGTGCGGGGATGATGATGTGTGGTCCCACTTCTGTGGGGGCACCGCGGACCCGTAGTGAGCACCCGTGAGTTCCCCAGACCCCCGAGGGAACCACCCGAGGCCCCGCAGACACCTGTGGGTTTGACCCGGGGCTCCCAGACATCCTTGGGCCTACCGTGGAGACCCAATTGTGGCCCACGGTGACCCAAGGAGACCAACTGGGCGCCATGGTGCTGGCAGGATCCACCAGCAGGCCTCCAGAACCTGTGGAATGCTGCTGGTAAACTGTAGGTCTGTCCAGGTGCCCTGCCAGCCCACCGGGGACTAGCGTGGGGCTGCGTTATGGACCCTGAATGTAAACGAATAAATCTTGTATTTATAGGGGGGCACAGGGGGTGGGTAATGTATTTAATAAATAGAATGCTGTTTATTGTGGGGCTGTGCATTGTTTTGATTGCGGGGACTGGGGGTGGGGGGTGGGGGGGGTTCCCCAATGGTATGTGGGTAGGCCTCCCTTGTGGGTAGATAGTGGGTGAGGGTTGAGGGTGGTTAGGCCTCACGGGGTGGGGGGTTAGAGTGGGAGGGTATGTACAGTAGGCATCCCGAGTGGTGGGTGAGGATGGGTGACTGTAGCGGTTAATAACCACTATGGTGATTAAGGGGTTAGGGGACATTACTTTGAAAGTGTTAATTTTTTTCTCTGTTTTACTGTACAGCAGCAGCAGCAGCGGAGGTTGCCATGGGTAGTGGGTAGTGTATTGAATGTATTTATTGGTTATTATGCCTTAACCCCTTCATTACCTTAGCGGCTATACGCTATGGTAATGACGCAGCATTTCTGAACTTTTAATAATATTGTGCAGGAGCAGGTGGTCCCCTGAGATTAGATTTCTGTCTCAGGGAACCCCCTGCTCACTGTACAATATTATTAAAAATACAGAAATGCTGCTTCTTTACCATAGCGCATAGCCGCTAAGGTAAAGAATGATTCTTTAATGATGTGTGTGTTTTATTCACAGTGTAGATGTGCAGGGGGTCTCCGGAGCAGAAGCGCACAGGTTTCAGGTCTGGGGACACCCTGCTCCCCGAGATACAGGCCTCTTTAGGGGGTGCCGGTATCCCTCTGCTCTGCTTGGTTTAACAGGCCGCGGTCACGTGATCGGGGTCTTCAACGCAGAGGGATACAGGCACCTCATAAAGGGGGCTATATCTCGGGGGGCAGGAGGTCCTCCGACCTGAAACCTGTGCGCTTCAGCTCCCGAGACCCCCTGCACATCTACACTAGGAATAAAAATGTATTTCAAATGTATTTATTTGTATTTATTTATTTATTTACTGCGGGGATGCTGTGTGTGATTATTTTTTATTGTGTGTAGCGGGGGTGGGTGACGGGGTTTATAAATGTGAGTTTATAAATAAAGTAAAGAATATTATTTCTAGGGGCCCTAGAACAGAAGTTCCCACGCCAATTTCGCGCTCATTGCTCTTTTGTTACAATGTTGCTGGTCTTGCGGCTTTGCAGTCTGCAAGCAAAAAGCAGTTTGTACTGTAGTACTGAGTGTGAGATAAATTAACCAGTTCTTTTATTGCTGAAGTCGCCACCAAAAACTTTTATTTACAAATACAGTACAAAAACCGTGCAACACACAACAACGTACTGTAGGGTAAAACATGTACTGTACAGTACAGCACAATATTACAGTATGGTCTCACTGAAAGTCCTCCCCATTTTCCATCCATGGCCGATGCCTTGCATGGTGCAAAACGCCATTAATGCAGTCTCTAACGCCTCTCATTACAGGATCTGTAACAGGGTAATAGCGCTGCATTTCTTCCACAATCTTTTTCCTTAAATTAGCAGGAAGGGCCTTTTTATGGCGATTCCCATCGTAATTTACTTTGAACACCCACTCGCAGTACAATGTGTAGGGAACATGGTGTTTAAATATGATCAAGGCATACTTGTGTGGTATACCAGCACTCCTCACCCTATACTTCTCCCTCAGCGCCGGTGGCAGATCGCAAAGGGAGATGTCGGGCACTGTTTCTATGCGAGCGGGTGTAGGAGGTCTTTTGGGAGCGGGTGTACTTGAGGCGACGGGCAATGGTAGGGTGTCTGGGAGGAAGCTTTCCTCCGGTAGTGGTCGCCGGGTTGTCTCCTGGCGTGGTCTTGACGGGGTTGTCATGTCCTCCTCAATAGCATAGTACACTGCATCTTCTGGTGGAGGGGGTGTGCTTGGTGATGGAAGGGGGTCGAAGGTACCATGCATCACATCCATGTCACCCCCCTGCTCCAGCATCGGGGAAACAGGGGCATTAACACCGAGCAAATAATGTATGCCCGCTATGTCAGCCTCTATCTTGTCCATCCGTTGATCCATCCGTTGCTCCATATGTAGCATCCGTTGATCCATCCGTTGCTCCATATGTAGCATCCGTTGCTCCACATGTAGCACTGACTCCAGAAGCAGATCTAGCTTTGCCAGCACAATAGAGTTCCCGGGGAGATCCTCAGTTAGCCCATTCAGGATCCGGTCTAACGAGCTGCTTGTGCATGGCATCTGGAGATCTGGGGGGATGGGTGCAACGGAGGATGAGATGGGGGTTCCCTGGAGAGAAGCGGCATCGATGGAGAGTGGAGGAGGTGACCTGGGGATGCCCGGTACAGGAGAAGCTGCAGCGTCGTCGAAGAGGGATGGAGAAGGTGACCGCTGGATTTCCGGGAGAGAAGCAGAGTCGTCCAAGAGCAAAGGAGACAGTGACCCGTGGATTTCAGAGGCAGCAGCATCTTCAGATGGAACCGGAGAAGATGGGGGTGGAGAAGCCGGGCTGAAGATTTCCGGGACAGCTACAGCAGAGTCGTCGAAGCTTATGGGAACAAGTGGTCTGCGGATTCGGTGAGTTGGCTGCCATTCGTCTTGCGTACCGAGCACAGTACCGTATTTCTTCTTCACATAATAAGGCTGACGTGTTTTAAAACCCTTAGCCTTTGGGGTCAGCAGAAGGTTTTCTTTGTTGGCCTTAGTCTGTCGCTTTGCCTTTGGCTTGTAAACGGTAACTGCCTTTCTCTTTTTCAGTGTGGCAGGCACAGCAGAGGTGAGATGGTTCTTGCGTCCATAGAACCAGGGCTGCTCCATGTAAGCGGGAGGCACAATGCAGTATCTGGACAATGGCTCAGATAAAGATCAGCAAGTGGTGGGCTATGCAACATGTACAACCTTTTATGCATGGCGGCCAGGTACAGGTGTTGAAAGTGGGTGGTCTGTAATGTGAGTCATTAACATATAAATACACCATCCATTTTGTGGATTCACTGCACATTGAATACACATCGACTAAACATCGAATATACATTCTTGTGTTTGTATTTCTTTCCACTCGCAGCAATGCCTGTTAAGAAGATTTCAAAGGATCTCAGATGAGAATGAAGGAGATGTACAGGAGCGGACACCGAATTGCAGATATCCAGCGCTGGTTAACTGCTTCTGGCCTCGTTGTGCCATCAAACACCGTGTGCTATCATGCACAAGGAAAAAACAGAGACCGCAAAAAGGCACCAGAGGTAACAAATGCGTAAGTATATTAATAAATCTTAACCAAAAAAAATATAGAAAACTGTAGTGTACATCTACAGTATACCGTATTTATATAGTATATTTATATTACAACAGTATATACTGTAGTGTACAGTATGTGTGGTCAATTTATATTTTTTGTGCAGCAGTATACACTTTTGTTATATTGCAATTCATCTTACAACGGAATATACAGTATATGATGTGTATTTATTATGATATAACAACAGTATACCGTATTTATATAGTATATTTATTATATTACAACAGTATATAGTGTACTGTATGTGTGGTCAATTTATATTTTTTGTGCAGCAGTATACACTTTTGTTATATTGCAATTCATCTTACAACGGAATATACAGTATATGATGTGTATTTATTATGATATAACAACAGTATACCGTATTTATATAGTATATTTATTATATTACAACAGTATATAGTGTATGTGTGGTCAATTTATATTTTTTGTGCAGCAGTATACACTTTTGGTATATTGCAATTCATCTTACAACGGAATATACAGTATATGATGTGTATTTATTATGATATAACAACAGTATATTTATATAGTATATTTATATTACAACAGTACTGTATACTGTATATTTTGTCTATTTATATTTATAGTACAGCAGTATACATTTTTTGTATATTTATATTTACTATATATTACAACATTACATGAACAGTATACAGTATACATTTTATATTGCTGCATATTAATAACACAATATAATTTCTTTGCATTGTAGGGAGACTACTCTTCTGGTGAACAGAATAAGTGAGGAGAATGATGAGAGGAACACATTAAGGGTTAAAAACACTCTGCAGGAAAACCACAATCTGACTGTATCCGAGAGCAGCATAAAGAAGATGAGACGCAGAATTGGATGGAAATATGGACGTGTGAGGTTAGTACTGGACAGTACAGGAGGTACTGTAAAGTAAAAGTGTTGTTTTGCAAACTGTACTGCGCTGTGACGCTAATTTTTTTTATTCATTGTCATTACAGAGCGTACCCCATGATACGGGACGCAAACAAAATCAAAAGAGTGCTACAGGCCCAAGCATGGATCGACAGCGGTGAGACTTTCCAGGATTGCATCTTCACTGATGAGTCTACTGTGTCGCTGGAGAGATTTGCAAGATTTGCGTTCCACAAAAAAGGCCGCATAACTTTGAAGCCGCGGCCAAAACACCCTGTGAAGCTGCATGTGTGGGGTGCCATCTCTAGGCGTGGACCGGGATGCATTGTCGTCTTTGAAGGTACAATTTCTCAAATATAATGCCGCCTAATGCACTGTACTTGACTAGTGTTGCCTTACCGTATGCACTGTACTGTACTATTGAGCACTTTTCTTTTCTTGCTATAGGAATCATGAATAAAGATATCTTCCAAGACAACATTGTGCCCGTGATAGTGCGATACATTAGACGTGACTTTCCCAATGGGCATCGCTTCTACCAGGACAATGATCCCAAGCACACCGCGTCGACGGCGCATATCCTTGAGCGCGGCATCAACTGGGTGAAGACGCCAGCGGAGTAAGTGCAGTAGACCGTGTCCCATTTATGTTCCCCACTGTTTTTACTGTGTACTGTATCTCTTAAACTAATTGTCCTTTCTTTCCAATCACAGATCGCCAGACTTCAATCCGATCGAAATGGTCTGGCATCAGCTGAAGGACCACATCCGTAAAGTGGCGAAACCCTCCAAGAAGGACGAGTTGTATAAAGCCATAATGAGTTTTTGGAACGATGTACTCACCGTGGAACGATGCAATAAATATATAGACCATATTGCCACTGTGTTGACCATTGTCATCGCGTGCAATGGGCAAGCATCAGGAAAGTAGTACAGTGCTGTAGTATTGTACAGTAAGTACAGTATGATACAGGTAAATATGGCACAGATTTTTTCTTTCCCAATAGTCAGAGTATACAGTAGTTCCAGTATACAGTACAGTAGACTAGTTTGACAGTACTATAGTAACTGCCTACTAACTGCTCCATTTTTTTCTTTCCAGAGAAAGCTGCACCAGCCACCTACTGTACAGTAGTTCTACCATAATACAGTACGCACATACAGTACAGTACAGTAACTGAACAAAGTTTTTGTTTTCTTGTCGTTCCAGGAAAAAGGGTGCCCAACGGGGAGGGGGGGCGTTGTGTTCCGTCAAATCTGCTTGTGCAGTCAAATGTACAGTATATAAACAGCAGTAATGATGTACACAAAACCTCTCCTCTCTCAATGAACTACTGTACCGCAGACACAATGAGGATACTGTTACAGTATGAAGGGAAAAAGAACAGGATGGGTTATTTAACATTATACTGTGCAATATTTATACTGTATATTTATATATACTGTATTTTTATTCTAAAGGTATTCGAGAATGTACTGTACTGTATGAGGACCTGGTGACTTTCAACCCTCTCAGACCCACAGAACGGATTATTTCACATTACTGTATATTTATCCTGTATATTTTCAGTAATTTAGAAGCAGTGGCTGTTCTGAACAGAACAGTTACTGTAAGCAAACGGATGCACATCAGATTTACATTTCCAATTCCAGAGGGGATTTTTCCAAAGCAGGCAGGCCTCCCTCTAAGGGAGGGGGATGGTGGGATCATACGCTGGCTGGCCTCCTGCTGAATCTTGTTACCGTAGCCAGCCCAGGGCCAGATTAACAAAACAATGGCTTGGGTTAGATTAGCCAGACGATTGATGCTTGGCCAGGGAGGGATTAAAAACTCTAAGGGAGGGGGTGGGGTGGCTGAAATACTACCTGGGACTGTACTGTGTCAGTATTTCCAACGGCAGGTCACCCTAATAATTGCATGAATAAACCCCCAAAGACAAGGCCCAAATATAGTACAGTATACTGTATACTGCATATACAGTACAGAGCTGTATACTGTATTATAAATAAATAATCATACAGTACTGTACAGTATGTATTATTGTGTGTTGAGGTTTTGAATTGCTGTTAACTTGAAATGTTTCACCATTGTATTGTACTGTATTTGTAAATAAAAGTTTTTTGTGGCGACTTCAGCAATAAAAGAACTGGTTAATTTATCTCACATAAAGTACGTGAATACGACCGCAATCACCATTGTAAATGGGTGCATACTGTAGGATGGAACGACAGGTACTAAAGGGGTATACAGTAAATATGATATTTATCAGTGTTGATCAAAGAGAGTTGATCAGAAGGATTCCACTTATAAAGTATACAGCACTCTATTGTCATTCATACAGTATAGTAAAGGGTAGACAACAAATGGTCTTGCAGTATACAGTACTGTATTACTACAAATCTGTCAGGTTGACCAGAATCACTGCGGATATCGGAAAATAATACAATTTTATTAATTCTACATAGAATTAATAAAATTGTATTATTTTCCGATATCCGCAGTGATTCTGGTCAACCTGACAGATTTGTAGTAATATACTGCAAGACCATTTGTTGTCTACCCTTTACTATACTGTACTGTATGAATGACAATAGAGTGCTATACTGTACTGTATATAAGGGGAATCCTTCTGATCAACTCTCTTTGATCAACACTGATAAATAATTTATCTCACACTCAGTACTACAAACTGCTTTTTGCTTGCAGACTGCAAAGCCGCAAGACCAGCAACATTGTAAAAAAAGAGCAATGAGCGCGAAATTGGCGTGGGAACTTCTGTTCTAGGGCCCCTAGAAATAATATTCTTTATTTTATTTATAAACTCACATTTATAAACCCCATCACCCACCCCCGCTACACACAATAAAGCGGGCACTTACAGTACAGTATATATTTATTTCTCTTCATGTATTTATTTATTTAGATTTATTTATTAATTGTGGGGCTGCTGTGCGTGAATTTTTTTTATTGGGGGTGAGGGGGTGTTTGGCCCTTGGTGTGAGTTTAGGACTTGCAGCAGCAGCACAATTAATAAATAAATCTAAATAAATAAATGAATATAAATAAATACATTTAAAATACATTTTTATTGATAGTGTAGATGTGCAGAGGGTCTCCGGAGCTGAAGCGCACAGGTTTCAGGTCTGGGGACCCCCTGCCCCCCGAGATACAGGCCCCCCCTCCCCACATTTACATACTGTACTATACACTGCACGACATCAATGCAGGGAGGGAGATTTACTGGTAACAGAAACATCTCTCTCCCTTCAGTGTAATCTGTTTAACAGAAACATTAGGGGGGAAGGGGCTTTAGGCCTTTATATCTCTCTCCCTTCAGTGTAATCTGTTTAACAGAAACATTAGGGGGGAAGGGGCTTTAGGCCTTTATATCTCTCTCCCTTCAGTGTAATCTGTTTAACAGAAACATTAGGGGGGAGGGGGCTTTAAACAATGCTGTGTATAATGTATAAGGTTTTTTACAATTAGATAGATGTAATCCTTGGTATTGTAAGGGTTAGCTTTGGTTTTAAATTGTGTTTTCTGGTTGGTACTTACAGTATATATTGATTTTTGTTTACTTGATTGGTTAAAGTGTTTGTTTGGAAGTGTTTGTATTTACTGGTAGCGTAGCTTGCAATTACGTATAATGTTTACATTCTTTTGCAGAGAAAATCAGTTAGGATTATTTAATGGATTATTATTATTATTGTCTGTACTGTGTAGAGAAGCGTTATTTGTAGGACAGTATGATTTTGATAACCATTCTACAGTACATGTATTTGTATATTGGTTCATCATCTGTGTGTATATACTGTATACTGTATACTATATATATATATATATATATATATATATATATATATATATATATATATATATATATATATATATATATATATATATATATATATATACAGTATATATATATACACAGTATATACTGTATATGTATAGGGATTGTTATTATATATATACTGTATATATACTGTATCCAGTATATATATATACAGTATATATTTATTTCTCTTCATGTATTTATTTATTTATTTAGATTTATTTATTAATTGTGGGGCTGCTGTGCGTGAATTTTTTTTATTGGGGGTGAGGGGGGTGTTTGGCCCTTGGTGTGAGTTTAGGACTTGCAGCAGCAGCAGCACAATTAATAAATAAATCTAAATAAATAAATAAATAAATGAATATAAATAAATACATTTAAAATACATCTTTATTGATACTGTACATGTGCAGAGGGTCTCCAGAGCAGAAGCGCACAGGTTTCAGGTCTGGGGACCCCCTGCCCCCCGAGATACAGGCCCCTTTAGGGGGTGCCGGTATCCCTCTGCTCTGCTTTGTTTACAGGCCGCGATCACATGATCGGGCCCTTTAAACCAAGCAGAGGGATACCGGCACCCCCTAAAGGGGCCTGTATCTCGGGGGGCGCCGGGGGGCCCCAGACCTAAAACCAACGCGATTCAGCTCCGGAGACCCCCTGCACATCTACACTATCAATAAAAATGTATTTCAAATGTATTTATTGTCATTTATTTATTTATTTATTTAGATTTATTTATTTATTTTTTGGCGGCTGCTGTGTGTGTGTATTTTTTTATTGTGGGTAGCGGGAGGGTGGGTGAATGGGGTATTAGCCCCAACGATGGTTGTTTAGGGCTTGCGGGGGGGGGGGTAGCGGGAGGGCTTAACCCCTTCATGACCGTAGCGGTATTAACTGCTACGTCGTGAAGGGGTTAAGTGCACCCGCAACCCCCCCCTCCCGCAAGTCCTAAACTCACACCAAGGGCCAAATACCCCCCTCACCCATCCCCACTACACACAATAAAGCGGGCACGGTGGGTTAACCCCTTCATTGCCTTAGCGGCTATCCGCTATGGTAATGACGCAGCATTTCTGTATTTTTAATAATATTGAGCAGGAGCAGGGGGGGTCCCTGAGCATTAATTTCTGGCTCAGGGAACCCCCTGCTCACTGTACAATATTATTAAAATACAGAAATGATGCTTCTTTACCATAGCGCATAGCCGCTAAGGTAAAGAACGAGTGTTTATTTATACTGTATATTGTATGTGTTTTATTGATACTGTACATGTACAGAGGTTCTCCAGAGCAGAAGCGCACAGGTTTCAGGTCTGGGGACCCCCTGCCCCCCGAGATACAGGCCCCTTTAGGGGGTGCCGGTATCCCTCTGCTCTGCTTGGTTTACAGGCCGCGATCACGTGATCGGGCCCTTTAAACCAAGCAGAGGGATACCGGCACCCCCTAAAGGGGCCTGTATCTCGGGGAGCAGGGGGTCCCCAGACCTAAAACCAACGCGATTCAGCTCCGGAGACCCCCTGCACATCTACACTATCAATAAAAATGTATTTCAAATAATTTTTAATGTGCCGATGTTTGCGCAGAGAGAGCAGCGGATCACTCTCTGCTGCAAACACATCTCGCCCCCAGTATGTGCAGTAATTTACTGAACATGTACTGTAGAATAAATGCATAGTTTTATTTATTCGGGTTTATTACACAGTATACTGTTCGGCCGGAAAACATCAGCATACAGTACAGCACAATATTATCCATCGAAATCCCCCCATTAGCCATTTTCTTTTCTGAGGAAAAACAAAATGAAAAGTTTTAATGTACAGTAATGGTCAGCCCCCTAAAGAAGTACCCAGCCAGCCCCACCAAAATAATACGGCAACAATACAGTACTCACCATACTATTTCCCATTCAGCTTGCGCCGGCGCCGGTCCACTGCCAGTACAGCTTTCTTCATCACCCACGTCGATAGTTTGCAGCGGGACTAGCCCACCTGTAGTCAGCAGGTGAGGCGGGAAATCGCTTAGGTACATGCAAGCCTCATCAAAACTGGCCGCGAAATCCGACTCTGTCTCAGGGTTGTCACTGACAGTGGGACCGTCATTGGAAGCCGGTGCTGGTGCTGGTGCATTGCTTGGCAGGGACTGTCACTTCTTAGTTGGTTTTAACACGACCCTTCGCCTTTTGCCGCCTCCATGATCATAGATACGGGAAAAACCCTGTGACACACACCAATACCCTCCAACAAATTGGGGCTCAATACGGTGAAAACAGGGGTCACTACATAACCTTTTCCTTATTGCACGCTTCCACAAATGAGGAGTTGGCGAAAATTTGTAAAAGTCATAGTTTTCGATAAAATACTGATAAATTTGAACAACTGTTGCCATCTTATCCTCTGTTGCATTAATAGCGGCCCATATCAAATAAGCATAACTTCTGTCAGGTTTTTGGAACACGGGCTGCTGCACTTGGACACTCATGGTGAGTCTCTGGAGAATAGTGTACTGTAACTGAAACAGGTCTTTGTCTTTATTTAATACAGTATGTAAAGCCTAAATTGATACATTTTTGCAACTCTTCCTTCAGTCTCAAGTTACTGTACAATGGCACACTGTGGTACAGTATCTTTTTTAAACGAAACAACTGCAAACCCACACATTACTGATTCGGCGCTTTACAAGTCATGAGTTTATGCCATCTGGTGGACACGCGAAGCATTGCAGCCTAGTAAATCCTTCTCATTATCATTTAACAGATCAGGCCCCCGTCAGCCAGGCATGAACCGTGGCTGGGAAGGCAAACGCAACAAAGCATGCAAGAGGTGAGCAGCGGCGGATTCCAGGTATCTGCCAGGTACAAACTGGGCATTTGCTCGAATAAAGTGTGTCGGTGCAGTATTAAGCCGAAGGTCTTGTCCACTCCAAGATGTTCATGGTCATCGTGTAGCGATCAAAGAAACATATGCTGTGGGCTCCTGGGTAGAACCAGTTGCCTTCTATCCAGGTGGTTATGGTATTGAACCAGACGATAGAGTAAACCCTTGTCGATTTCGAATGTGTCCTTTTCCCGCATTAGTATGGCGACCGTGTCACTGGGAGCACGTTTCATCCGGGAGGACTTGTTTTGCTGGCAGGCCTGGCAGATAGCTACAGCCATGGGATCCCATAGCTGGTACTACACCAGATCTTTCCAGGCGATGATTTTATCTGGGCTGATATTCATTCCCTCTGGGTGACAAAAGGCGGCAGGGATAGTCTTGGATTGACATCCCAATGAATCTGCGACCCTCAGTTCTGAGGAGGCCATTTTATCTTCCACGATGGCTGCGGTCGAGCACATAGCCCGCATCCCTGTTCCAGGGATTTCTTCACAGAGCTCATCGTCCGGGGTGGTACTTAGTCCCGGTCTTCTGGATTGAGCATCAGCTCTGACGTTCAGGGGCCCGGGTTTGTACTTCAGTGTAAACCGGTAGTTTGAGAGAGCCAGCCATCTACTGTATGACCGGTGGCGTCCAGTTTGGCAGATGTCAATATGTATGTCAATGGATTGTTGTCCGTACGTACTTCGAAAGTGACTCCATACAGATAGTCATGGACTTTGTCCACAATTGCCCACTTGAGAGCGAGGAATTCCCACTGGTGGACGGGATTATTCTGCTCTCTGGGGATCAAGCTGTGACTTACATAGGCTATGGGCCAGAGGCCCGCCGGGTACTTTTGGTCGAAGACCACACCTAGCTCTCATCCACATGAAGGCTGTAGATCTGCTCGGGATCGGCGTAAGTGAGAACGGGTGCCTGCGTTAAGATTTTCTTTAGGCCGATGAATGCCTTTTCACAGGCGGCCGTCCACTGATCCATCTGGTGACAGCGCCTCCACCTGTGAGGGATGCCGACAGCGCAGGATAACCGCATCACAGGACCCAATGCAATAAGATCACACACTTGTATTTAATAACAGTTTACTGAACACAGGTAAAACTAGGTATATCACTACTCCACGTACAATATAGGCATCACACGTCTGTAGCCCCACCGTGCCCTCCAACCGTAGTGTCCAGCCCTGATGGGATTTCCCCAAAGTAATGCGGTACCCCATGGCACCAAACCTCCCTGGTGTCCACAAGATCCAACCCACCCAATGTGTGAGACAGCGCTGTCCACAGTAACTGAAAGTGTTACAGTTGGTGCACGTTGCTCTAGCACCTGGGTATGGCCAAAAAGATAAAGGGAACCACTGATCCAGCGATGTCGCTGTCAGCGAAGCCTCCACTTCTGCGTGGGGTGAACTCCGGTAGGAGGGTCTTACCTTTGATAGTCTATGAAAGTGCAGTGGTGTTCCGGCTCCAGACAACAGTCTGCAAATCGCTGCGCGGCATCTTCAAATGGCACTATACACTAACTGTATACAGCTACAGGGGAAATGTCCCTAGCTAAGGTTTTCCCTGTAGCAGCCATAATCTGATTAGGTGCGTGGGGCCTATCTTGGACCTAAAGGTTTAATCTCGCCTAGTCTGGGTGCCACTGACACGCAGACCCTACCTTCCCTTTCTCTGTCCTGGTTTCAACAGCCAGACACTCCAACTGCCAGTGACTCTAACTGCCAGTAACTCTAACTGCCTCAACATTCTAACTGCATGTCCCTCAGGCTCCTGGGACATATAGTCCCTCTCTGTCCTCTGCTGAGCCCTGTGTAATGGACACCACCACTTGCAACCCACTGCACATGCGTCGAGCGCTCTAAGATGGCCACCTCGATTGGGGAGACACTGCGCACATACAAACATAGTGGCGCCCTGCAACGGACGCAACCATGCACATCCCCAGCCACTGCTGCCTATGGGATGGTAAGGGGACAAACAGGGAACCAGGGACGCCCAGGCTATATTTAAAAAATATGTTTTACCAGGAAGTAATACATTGAGATTTACCTCTCATTTTCAAGTATGTACTGTATATGAAATGATCAAAAACTGCAACATTAAGAGCAAGCAACCCGAATGACATGATACTGGTGGTACAGTATTTATAGGGCTAAGGCAATTGATAGTCCTGAACAACATCATCATACTTTACAGTATGTGAACTTTTCATTTTTGATTAATTAGTGTGATTTTATTTTCGACAGATCCTAAAGCAAAAAGCAACTGCCATCAAAAGCTTGGGGGTTGTACATTGGGGTGGGGGGTGGGGTGGGGGAGGGGTGTAGTAGTGGCACATTAGGGCTGCTGCACATTTGAGATCATGAACTCTGCATCCTCTCTCTAGCTCCCTGTAAATTTCTTCCAATACAGAAGGGGATAATTAAATTTAGGATAAAATATATGATTGATTATAACCGAATGTAGGGGCCTATGCAGAGAGCAGCGCTATTTCGAAATTCGCCATTTTTTGGAGAAAATCGCGCAGAAAGCAGCAGAAAATGGCGAGTTCCGAAAAACGCGCCAATTTTTCTTTTCTATTTGTAAAACTCGCCTCGCGGCTGGCGAGAACCTCAATCTCGCCAGTTTTAAAAATATCCGTATGCAGAGAGGCGCGAACGGCATCTAGCGGCTGTTCGCGCCAATAAAATGGCGCGATTGTCTCCGTTTTGCCTCGCCAGAAAAAACTGCCGCTCGCGGCCATTGCAAAGGGAAAAAAAAAGGCGCGAATTTGTTTTAACACATTTCTGAAGCGCGCATCTCGCCAATTTAAACTCGCCACACGCATCCATGTTAAACATAGCAGAATTCGCACTTCTCTGCATATGGAGATTAAAACTCTCCAAAAAAGCTACTTTTTAATAAATTCGCCAATTTTAAAATTCGCTGCTCTCTGCATAGGCCCCGTAGTCTTCTTACAGCAGGGATTATTAATCATTCCCCTCCGATGAACCTCTTCAGTATTAAATATTATGTGGTGGACAAACCAGAGGTGTCACCCTGCAAGGGAGATTTGGCACCAAGAATTTTTTTTTTTTTTTTGTATCACATAAATTGAATTTTCAGCATTTCATATAATAGAACAAGTCCAAGACAAGAAAAATAAAATAAAATGTACACTTAGAAACTAAATAGAGTAACAATGGTCAAACATACAGATGTCAGCATTTCACTACATCTGTGGGGCCTATTCAGGCCTATACCGTTCGGTAGGAAAATGCAATATTGCTCGACTTAGCAGTGCCTTTAGCTCTGTCTTTTTCTAAGACATTGGGGCATAATGTCTAATAGTAGCTTCGATGAGTTGCTGCTATATCTAAAGGTTTTGCATGTTCCTGCCGAATGTATTGTTATTTGTGTTATCACAGTATTCAGAAGGAACCTGAAACCCTCGGATCCTGTAGCTCAGCTGCATTCGTGGATTTAACTTTATACAGCTAGTGACTACATGCTGAAAGTGTTGCCTTGCAATGTATAATACAATGTGTCTTATAAAACATACAAGAAGGAACAAATACAGTATGGGGACATTTCTAAACAATGCGATAATTTCTAAATGTACTGTATATAGGGGAGGGACATTGCACACTTATAAACAAAATATTGTGCAAATAGCACATTTATAATACATATTAAGGTACAATACTGTAATATATTTATAATATATACAGTGGAATGGGAGAAAAAACATTAATTAATATACATAATAAAATACACTGAAATAATAATTCTCCTGTTATTATGTAAAGAGGGGGAGATAAGGACTATCCTAAAATTGGTTTTATAAAATGTGTTAACATTATTTAAAAGAGTATAATTGAAATTGATTGGATGAATCCATATACTGTACAGGCATTTTAAAATGAATCACCCATGAAATAATTTAGATCAATGTCGATGTTCAGACCATTAGGATCCAATGTTTTTAATTTAAAAAAATAGAAAGGTTTTCTCTGAGATAAAATCTTAGTCCTATCCCCGCCTCTTGTATTCACTTTAACATGATCTATGCCCATATATACCAGTCCACGTGGATCAGATTCATGTTTAAGTTTAAAATGATGTGAAATACTATGTGATAGAAGCCCAATCTCAATGTTATGTACAGATAAACTCTAAGTTCTGGCCGAACCTCCATCCCTTTAATAAAAGGTTTATCATTTGTGTTTAAGTGTGTCCTGTGTATTTCTTGATGCAGCCAGCAGCACTCTGTACAGCTGAGTGACCGGGTGGTTATAGACTTGTCTGTGACCAGTAATGTTGTCAGATTCATGGTACTTTGGTACCTTATGGATGCTGGCTACCTCTGACTCTGAGCGCCCACAAAAATACACACTAGAGGCTAAAAGAAAAAAAAAGATTGTATTCAATTCAAATCATTAAACTAGGCATGGCATTTGTAAAAAATCATATTCGGAAAGCAAAGAGCTACAAAATCATCGTTCCTGACTTGGAGGCTACTGTAGGTGGGCATTTAAATGGCACATTACATTTAATAATAATAATAAAGGTAAAGATTAGCACAATGGGAGAAAATAATATACAGCATATATTGTGACAAAAAACAGGGAAAGGTACTAAATAGTATATATAGGGCTCCTAGGTTACTAGGCAGTTTCTATCCTATTTAGGCCAGAAAGTACAGCCACGGGATAAATGTGCTCCATCCAAAAGCTTCTCAGTTGCTGAAACTGGTGGATGGGAAATCCAGGCCAGAGTTAGCTGTTGTTCTAGTTTCTCTCACCTGCCCCCTAATTGGGAAGGATATTCTTAAAATCAGACCTGTTGGGGGTTCTTGAGGACTGGAGTTTGGAACCGCAGACAGGGAATCTAAATGATCTACTAAAACTCAGAAAAAAGGTATTCAAATTATTGCAGATACTGTAACTCAATGAAAACTTTGGCTCAATGCAAAGTAACAGTGAAAAAGACAAAAAAGTGTCAACAGTAATTGAAAAAGTTTTTGAAAATAAAGCAGAAAATTATTCTAATGGCATTGTATAAAACCATAGTTTGGTTAAATCTAGAAAACTACAAGGAAAAAACAGAACAGGTAGCGCTGGCTAGAAAAATTTAACAAAATCACAATAAGAGACCTTTAGTGTGGATATTATCTACACATAAGAGGCTGCCTAAGATACAACAACTGACCCCCTGGTCAGAACAGTAACAAAGAAAAAGGAATGTGTATTTAATAGGCGCCTGCTGGTAAAAAGGATATATATACCAAACCAGTTGGAAGGCCAGGGATTGGCTCCAGATGATGAAGATGTGCTTAGAAAAAGAAAAAAACACAATACATAGCGTAATACTGTATGAAAAATGGACAAACAACATATAATACAAACAACATATATGACAAATATCTATCAGCTGAGAGATCAACAGGTGAGTGAAATATTAAAAAACATTTAAAAACACATTGCTTAAAACATTGGACATATGAAAAATAAACAAGAATATTAATAGGACAATGGAAAGGTCAGATCGACAGTATTACGCTATGTATTGTGTTTTTTTCTTTTTCTAAGCACATCTTCATCATCTGGAGCCAATCCCTGGCCTTCCAACTGGTTTGGTATATATATCCTTTTTTTACCAGCAGGCGCCTATTAAATATACATTCCTTTTTCTTTAAATCTAGAAAACTGCATAACAATTCCACACACAAGGTTGGTTGTGACAGGGTAAATAAACGTCACCAGCCATATGCCTGGTAGACTTATCTGTAGTGCAGCAGTGCAGCAGTGAGGAGGTTAACTTTCAGCTGAGTTAATTAGTCTGAGCCCAGCTGCCTCATCAAGGTGTTTTAAAAACCCCAGCTGTACACACATGCAGGCTAGCTGGTCAGGAGACAGGAGTGAAATGCTGAAGTAAGATTACTGCTACAAGGTCTGTTTTCAAAGTACATGTTTGATGAACTGTCTGTGTCCTGCATGCTGAAAATAAGCTGTCTTGTTTTTCTATGCTGAAGAGAAGCTATTTTGTTTTTGTATGCTGACAAGAAGCTGTTTTGTTTTTGTGTATTGTAATTTTTAAGGCTCAATAAATAAGCTTTATCGAGAAAACCGGCGTGTGGTTGCATGTACCCTGCAACATTGGTGTACAAAATAAAGAAAATTGGACTCAGTAATAATTTATGCACCTGGATTGAAAACTGGTTGAAGTATAGTCAACAGAGGGTTGTCATAAATGGAACTCTTTCAGGTTGGGCTAAAGTCGTGAGTGGAGTACCTCAGGGATCAGTACTGGGACCCCTGCTTTTTAACTTGTTTATTAAGGACCTTGAGGTTGGCATCGAGAGCAAAGTCTCCATCTACAGTGGCGGCACGCTTTATTCTAATGTGGCCGCCACCGCGGTGTTGGGAGAGTCGCGATTAGCCGGCGGCTCATGTGGGGATTTACCTGGCGCGTGCGGCGCGTCACCCTGGCGCCGGTCACGCGTTCCAGGGTCCCCTGGCATCCTTGAAGCCTGCAGAGGCAGCAGGGGTAAGGGAGAAGCTGGGCAAAGCAGCGCGCAGCCGGGGGGAGCAGCCAGGGGTTCAGGGAAGGGGAGGGGAAGGGGAGCGTTTTTATTAAAACGCGCGGGAAGGGGAAGATGCGGCTCGCTCACCGCTCCGTTTCGGCACCAGCCGGGCACCAACTGAGAAAAGTCCCGTTCATAACGGGCAAATGTAAGAATAAACTGTGTCGTGCAGTATGCTGATGATACTAAATTGTGTAAGGTAGTAGAATCAGAGCAGGATGTAATTTCTCTCCAGAAGGACTTGGAGAGACTGGAAACGTGGGCAGGTAAATGGCAGAAGAGGTTTAATACAGATACATGGAAGGTTATGTATTTAGGAAGCAAGAATAAACTGGCGACTTACACATTAAATGGGGATAAATTGGGGGAATCCTTGAAGGAGAAGAATTTAGGAGTGCTTGTAGACAACAGGCTTAGCAATAGTGCCCACAGTCATGCAGTAGCTGCAAAGGCAAAAAAGATCTTATCTTGCATTACATGGGGAATGGGGATGGAAGGGAAGTAAACATAATTATGCCCCTTTACAAAGCATTAGTAGACCAGACCTTGAATATGGAGTACAATTTTGGCGCCACTCATTTTGAAACGACATTCTTGAACTAGGGAGTGTGCAGAGAAGAGCCACCAAATTAATAAAGGGGATGGAAAATCTATTTTATGAGGAGAGGCTAGCTAAATTAGATTTATTTACATTAGAAAAGTGGCATCTAAGAGGGGATATGATAACTATATACAAATATATTCGGGGACAGTACAAGGAGCTTGCAAAAGAACTATTCATCCCAAGGGCAGTACAAATGATTCGGGGGCATCCCTTAAGGTTAGAGGAAAGGAGATTTCACCAGCAACAAAGGAAAGGGTTCTTTACAGTAAGGGCAGTTAAAATGTGGAATTCATTACCCATGGAGACTGTGATGGCAGATTTTTCCTCTTAATGGGGTTTTTTGTTTGCCTTCCTCTGTATCAATAACTAAGTAAAGATATAGGATAAAGTATCTGTTGTCTAAATTTGGCATAGCTTGAACTTGATGGACGTATGTCTTTTTTCAACCTCATCTACTATGTAACTATGTAACTATGTAACACCCTTCCGCTTAAAATTACATCATAGAGCTGGACAAATGGCAAATAATTTTATAGCCTGGGTCCCCTTGGTCCCCTGTTTGTCCCCTTACCTTTCCATAGGCAGTGGAGGCTGGGGAGAGTGTGGGGGGATGCTCAGTAGCAAGCGCAAGTGGCGGCCATTAGGAGTATATCACAGCAGGGGAACTACACTCCCCAGAATGCTGTAGGGGATGATCATGCGGTGCGGCTCAACCAATAGGGCTGAGAGATGCATGGCAGTTAGAATTCTGGCAGTTGGAGTGACTTGCAATTGGAGTGACTGGCAGTTGGAGCCAGGACAGAGAAAGGGAAGGTAGAGTCTGGGTGTCAGTGGCACGCAGACTAGGCCAGATTAACCCTTTACTCTCAAGATAGGCCCCACTCATCTAATCAGATTGTGGTGGCTACAGGGAAACCCTTAGCTAGGGACATTTCCCCTGTAGATGTATACAGTTAGTGTATAGTGCCATTAGAAGACGCAGTGCGGCAATTTGCTGACTGTGGTCTGGGGCAGGACCACCGCCGCACTATCATAGACTATCAAAAGTGAGACCCTCCTACCGGATCAGTAGATCCTTTTTGCTTTTCGGCCATACCCGGGTGCTGGAGCAGCACTGTCTCACACATTGGGTGAGTTGGCTCTTGTGGACACCAGGGAGGTTGGGTGCCCAGGGGCACATCAATACTTTGGGGAAATCCCATCAGGGGTGGAGACTATGGTTGAAGGGAGACTATGGGGCTACGGCCGTGTGAGGCCTATATGGTATGTGGAGTAGTGATATTCCTAGTTTTACCTATGTTCAGTAAACTGTTATTAAATGCAGGTGTGATCTTATTGCTTTGGGTCCTGTGAAGGGGTTATCCGGCGCTGTCAGGATCCCTCACAGGTGGAGGTGTTATCACCAGATGGATCAGGTACACCCCGGGCTCCCAGCAGCAGAGGTTCAGGCTTCCTGTGAGCCACAGGTAAAGCACCACACACTCCGTAGCCGCCACATTTCCCATAGGGTGTGGGAAACAGCGCTACAATTGCAACAACAATGATAAAAGTTATGGACCATTTAGGGAAAGCTAAAAAGGTTAGGGCTATACAGGCATACCCCGGTTTAAGGACACTCACTTTAAGTACACTCGCGAGTAAGTACATATCGCCCACTAGGCAAACGGCAGCTCGCGCATGCGCCTGTCAGCACGTCCTGAACAGCAATACCGGCTCCCTACCTGTACTGAAGCTGTGCGCAAGCGAGGAAACTATAGAGCCTGTTACAAATGCATTATTTACATCAGTTATGCACGTATATTACGATTGCAGCGCAGTACATGCAGCGATAAATGGGAAAAGGTAGTGCTTCACTTTAAGTACATTTTCGCTTTACATACATGCTCTGGTCCCATTGCGTACGTTAATGCAGGGTATGCCTGTATTTACTAAGCAGTCTTTTGCCATAAGGTGGCGAAATGTGTCTTATGCCAGAAGAATGTTTAGTAAATATAGGTCTACATTTCTTTTGCATAGAAAAAGATAATTGACGATATCATAGAATTGTACAAACATTTAAATGGTGTAGATAGCATAAAAAGGGAATCGTTGTTCACAAACTCGCATAACACTGGACCATGGAGCATACACTGAAATAATTATCTTCCATATATAAAAAAATAAAAGGAAGCATGTTTTTCACTCAGCGCACCTACAGTATGCAACTTATTTTCACTGGAGACTGTGACAGCAAAGAGAATTAATAGTGTTAAGAGAGGACTGTGGACCAGTTTTACTAAATAGTACTATTCCATAAGACACCTTCCAGCACCACACTTGATGAATGTGGCACTTCTAATGCTCATATTTAAATGTGTGATGTTATGAGTTTATTAACATTTAGATGTATTCACTAATATTACAATAATGGTATTTAATAAACTAAGCAATGGTAGCTATGAAGGGTTGGATTTGTCTGAACAGGCAGATATAGAGAGATGTGAAAAATGTAATGTCTTATGAAAAGGCAAATAGTTATTTAGTACTGTACATCACGACTTACCTTTTTCCCAACATATTGTATAGGTGTGATAAATCCAGACCCCTCCCCTATGTTTTTAGAAAAGTCTGTGAAAGATAAAACATGAAGAGGAAAATCTGAATCTGGTGGCAGTTTTTCATTATTACGTAATTGTTGATTAAACTTCTCTGGTATGTTGAAATAATTTCCAGAATTGTACACTTTGTACAAAGATGAAGAACAGCTCAAAATCACAGATGAACACTGAGAGCTAGTGAAAGGTAGGAAGTTTGGTCTGCTGACAAAGTCTGGAGCTTCCATTTTCTTTGGAATTACCTCTTGTTTCATATGTGCTTTAGATTTATATCCTTGGTTTGGGTCATGATGATACTTTGAATCTTGTTTGCATTTTGTGAGTTTAAAAGCATTGTTTGTCCATGGTGATACAGTTGTATCTCTAATGTGAAGTATTTTCAAATGTTTCTTGTTTGCTTCAAGATAGTCTGTATTTTGCTGAGAATCATGGTCTTGTTGTCCAATGGGTTTCTTATAATTTTGGGATATGTTATAGGGTTGCAATATGTTTTCTGAGCACGTGGGATTTGTTTTATGTTTACTTTCTACTCCATGTGTAATTTGTAATGATGCAACTTGATTAGAACACTGCTCCACGATTTTGAGTATGCATTTATCATTTTCTGTTAGTGAAGAACTTGTGCTGCTTGTAACACATCTCACACTAAGAACATGGACAGGTTTATGTCGGTCATCCTTAAAAGAAGAAAGTGCATTGTTACTGCTTAATATATGCATAGAATCCATATGAGCTAATGTGGTTAAATATGGATTGAACAATTCTAATTCATTACTAATGTAAGCATCATTGTTAAAATTCTTTATAATTAGGGATTTGTGGTTTGAAACATGGTAATCTACAGGTGGCCAAGTTATTAACTTATTTTCAGAAAAACATGAATTGGACTCAAGCATACAAATCAGTGCTTCTTTTCTCTGTGAAGTGGATATTATAAGATGCTTGTAATCACTACCTTCATTTTCTTTGCCATGGCTTTCTGCTTTTACTGTTTGTGATATATACTCTCTTTCTTTGTTTCTGTGAATTGATCCATTACAAATGATTGATTTGCTTTTATTGTTATCCTCTGTCGCTGGTGTTTGCTTGTATTCCGATTGGTCAGAGCTGCAAGAATTTGGATTAGTAATTTGGATTTTCATATTTGTACCCGTCTTCTTCAGCCAGTTTACAATTCCCATTGTCAAAGATAGCTCGGTATCACACAGTTTCAATAAACATTCTCTGCCTTTCCATGAACTTTGCAGTGTTTCATCTCCAACAAGGTCATCAGTTGGTTGAGAAGCCATATTTTCTTCAGCCCCCACACAAAAACTATACATTGACATAGGAATATCAGCATTGTGCTGTGATACTGACAATTCATCATCTGGGACAGGGTTTAGTTTGGTCTCATTATCATCACAAAATAACTCAAAAAGAGCATCACCACTGTAACTTTCTCTTGGAAATGATAGAGGACTTTCAGTCTTTTTCTCATCCTCCAATCCTGGAAAGTATGAGTCATAATATCCTTCATCACTTGTAGATATGGGGGAACTTGCACCAGCAGAGTTCTCATTGGAAGCTACAAAATCATTATAAGTGGAGTTAGAAAATTGATCTGTTGAAAGATCTTGGTGGTTAGTATCTTTCTTTGCGATTGTATCATTTGGCAAGCTCAACTTGCTAGCAAAAGGAAAAATTGAATATAAACTTCTTGTAGATGTATTAACTTTCCCACAAAATTGGGTAAAGTCTCTTGCTTCAGTTTTGCCTGGGGAGGCAAGCTGTTCTACTCCTCCTTGGTAGTTCCCAGCAATAAGATTTTCTTTTGTGACGAACTTTAGTTTTTTACCATCTTTGCAATTCTCTATATCGAGAGAAGCAGAACTTTCATCTGCAAATATTTCCCCACAGCCGGTAAAAGAATCAAAGCTTTTAAGGGAAGCAATGTCTTCACACAAATTGTGGCAAAATTCAATAGAGTCAAACAGCATTTCATTGTCAGAGAAGTCGTGAGCCGCGGATTCGTCAGAAATTTTTTCGCTAGTTTGTTTAAGATGGTGCTTTCCAACTCTTTTAATTTTCTCCATCTCACATATCATTGGATGTAGCCCTTTATTATTCTCTACCAGTGATATTACCCTTTGCTCTTTATTCTTTTTTATATTGAATATGTCCTTTAACCCTTTTTTTGATCTCTTCAGGGAAATTCTCTTTCTTGGGAAGGATTTTGCCACTGATGGTACAAAAGGCATATGAGGCACAAAGTTTCTGTAGTCTATTATATGTTGGTTGTAAGTTGATTGACCCATGGTGTGTGTATTATTCATTTTCCCAGTAGTATTTAGGCTAGTTTCAACTCCTGAGAAACTTATACTAGTGGGAAACCGACCTCTCCCATTATCTGAAAAGACTTGCTCTGCTTTATTTTCTCTTGTGACACAGTCGTGTGTTTTGCTTTTTCTAACAAATGTATGGCAATGAATGTTATCTGTTCCATTGAAAGATTGTCCACTTGATACTGTTCGTGTATCTGAATCATTCTTTTTACCTTCCCATTCCCTGAGATTAATTTCAGACATTACATTGCTCTTTTCTTTAACTCCAGCTGAGAACATTTTTTGAGGAGGCTTTTGTGCATAGCTTTTTATGAAGGTCTTGCCCCGCATCAATTCCATGTTGGAAATGTATAACTGGAAACAAAAAAGTAAAAAACAAACAATGTTATTGATTCGCGCTTAAATCTATTAAATAATATTACATAATATTGATAT
Organism: Ascaphus truei; assembly: GCF_040206685.1. Lineage (NCBI taxonomy): Eukaryota > Metazoa > Chordata > Amphibia > Anura > Ascaphidae > Ascaphus > Ascaphus truei. The sequence continues at coordinate 893,801 of NC_134496.1, read as the reverse complement.
AGGTGAATAATATACCCAAACAAAGTGATTTATAGTGTCCAGTCAAAATAAATCAATAGTGAATTTTGTGCTTGTAAAAGTAAATATACAAACAAGCTCAATCAGATGCTGCTCAACCTTTGAAGAGGATTACTTTCTCAATTCACGTGATTCTTAGAAGTCCAGAGGGGTCAGGGAGCGCAAATACATGTAATAGAGAAAATAATATGCAAATTGCGCAGTATGTCTTTAAATGCCGAGAGAAGTATTCATTCACCCAGTAGAAATATGCTCACAGATTGCTCTGTGTTTAGATGTATATAAAGGTTTCTTTAGGCTGCGGTAGTTGTGAGATGATCATATATAGGAACTGCATGGAGTCAAATCCTCAATGTATATGACATGTAATAAGAAACCAAATGCACATTGCGCAGTATGTCTTGAATTCACAACTTGGAATCAGTGCTCATTCACCCTGTAGAAGTTATACTCACAGATTTCTCTGTGTCAGGGTGTTCATAAAGGCATCATTGTATTGTACTGCTTGTAAAATGGTCACATGTATAAACAGCATGTAGGAAATCCTCCAGGCATATATAAGATTTAGAGAAGAAAAACAGACATAGTGCAGACTGCAAAGTACTTTTATCTGCCGCAGAAAAGTAAAATCACACTCACATGGTATATCACTTATATGCGCAGTTAAATCAGCATCAGCGGAGAAGGGGCGGCGACGGTGAGGAAGATGGAGCTTTGATTTCTGAGCTCCTCTCCCACCGGCATTAATAAAGCTAATTACAACAACAAATCCCATGATATAACTATATAAACTACAAAGAAAAACCTATAAACACCCGAGGATGCCTGCAGGCAGAGTGGCCCGAGCTAAGAGTCAACCGGTCACTACATATTTTAGAAAGAAGGCAGAGATACCAGCGGAGAAACCAAAGCTTCCCGCTCTGCTTGCTAGCATGGACCCTGACAGTGATCCTTCTCAGGAGGATGACAGGGACGAGGAGATGGTCCGACGAAAGGACATGAAAGAATTTTGTGCCCAGATGCAAAAATTCTTTAAGACTGAATTATGGGCTCTTAGGAAGGATGTTGATGCACTTGGGGAGAGAACTGACACCCTGGAGAGAAATGCAGATGAAACTACAGCCACAATTGCACAGACACAGGATCAAGTCTCCACAATGAATGACAGAATCAAATTTCTGGAAGATAAAGTGGAGGACGCAGAGAACCGTGACAGAAGGTGTAATATAAGGCTGAGGGGTATTCCAGAGAGTGTCCTCGACCCTGAGGATTTTACAAATAGCTGGCTGGAACATATCTTCCCTGATAAACCGGAGTCTGAAATCAAACTGGACCGGTGCCATAGAGCTCTCTGTAGCAAGCCTCAGAAATGAGATCCCACAAGAGACATTGTGGCCCGCTTCCACCATTTCCGTACAATGGAAGAGGTATGCAGGCTTGCCAGAGAGGATAACTCCCTAGCATTTGAAGGAGTTAAAATACAAATATTTCAAGATCTGGCACCAGCCACCTTGCTCAAACGGAAAGCCTTTGCACATATCACTAAGGCCCTCAGGGATAACAACACGAGGTATTGATGGTTGTTCCCCTGTGCCCTTCTATCCATTAAAAATGGAGTAGCACACACTCTGCGGAGCCCTGAAGAAGGTGAGGGATTTTTGGCCAAACTTGGAATCACCGGAGCTAATCATAACCCACCCCAGACCCCTCCGACCCGTTCCAGCATCCCAACACCCAGCTGGAGTCGAGCTGGCACATCTGACATCAGAAAACCCACCAAAGATGGCGCAGCTGAGATGTCACCTAGATCTGATAAAGCATAACCTGCCCTGCTTACTCTATCATATCAGATCCCGCACCCTCATATCCTTGCCCTGCACCGGAGGAGCCGTAGTACCACAAGGATGACGCCCCGACAAAGACCAGCCTTACCTGGATGTCTCCTGGCTGAAAGAGTTCATATCCCACTCGGAGCAGACGCACACACAACTTTAGCGACGCAGCCATCTTACCAGGCTCCTTCCTGGTCTCACGCGGGAAGCTGAATAGCTTTCGCGCGCTTTGGAAGATGATGTCATCGCCGGGCGCTCTCATCTCGTGAGAGCTCGGCCGCACCCGGATGACGTAGCCTTACAATACATCAGGACCTAAGATGGAGGTCGGGGGTTGTCCGGGGCGGTCGTGAGGGGGCCGGAGAGATGCTGAAACCATGGAACACCCCTCCGACCGCCCTAAACATCCCTGAAGTTCAGCGCAAATCCCACAATAGACTAATTTGCCCTGTCTAGGACACATAGATATATGTATATTTAGTTACAAGATGCCACATTGAATAAAGAGTTCCCCCTGCCCGCCCCTTATTTCTCAAACACTTATCAAACTGTGCCTCATGCTTAATAATTCCCCCCCCCCAATGTATATAATTGACATGGTGTATGTAATTAATTGTATTATGTACTATACTATATATATATATATATATTGTATATTGCTTATATTATATTATATGGATTTGATATGATTATATATAGTCAATTAATATGGTTAATGCTATAATTAAATGTGATATACTATCTACAATATATACATTCCTGGGATGAGATACAGGTATTAAGCACGGTTGTTATATTATAAATATGATATATAAGGGATGTATAGTATAGTAGTTGTAGATATATAATACAATATACATAAGTAAGGGCATAATGCTGACGTACTGTATAAGCTATATATGTTATCATATATGATATATAGGCGGTTATATGTATTTTTAGGACTATGATTATAGGTATATGTATGTATGTATGTATGTATGTACGGGTTTATGTATATATGTATATAAGGGTGCATATCTATATGCGTATATGTATACATGTATGTACGGGTGTATGTAGGTATGTGTACGTGTATAGATATATATGTATGTGTGTATATTTAGTCACAGTTATTCAAATGACAAGTTATATAAATTATATACTAAGAGATAGTGGACGGTCTAGACAAATCTGAAAGCTGACGGGTGGAACAAACAATAAAGTTGACAAGTTGGACGAGTATGGAACATTGACGGGTCTGACAAGGTTGTTAAGTTAGTTCGTTAAATTAGACAAGACATATAAGTTATATATGAGTTGTATATATGTGACACCAGTTTTACAAGTTTTACAAGTTGTACAATATTAATATAGTGCCGGGGGAGCTACTCTCCTTCGTGCATGTACCCCTTTTCTCGGTCCTCAGTTTGGAAGGACCGTTACCAAGACCCAGGGTGGTTGATCTCCACTTTAGGAGACTGGCCCATCATGAAATTGGAACCAGACACCCCCACCCTCTGGGCGCAGGAGCTACTCTTGGGGGCTCCCGAGATACGCTCTTGTATCATGTGTTTTTCTTTATTATTATTATTATTTATTTTTCTCCCACCTTTTATTTTCCCTCCCCATCCTTCCCTGCCGCAATCCCATTGTTGTTTTCCATGTATTGTCTACCTATCCCCACCCTTTCCCTCACCCCTCCCTTCCCAGGATGTACGATATCCAGCCACCACATCAAGCCGACATAGCAGGTATGAATATTACTATAAGAAACCCCAGGAAAAACTTCAATCAGACTTAGAACTTTTGCAACTTATATTGACAGATTTATTATAAATCATTCTTCCTGGCAATGCACAGGTTATTAAGAATTTATATTAGTGTAGGGACCCTTGAAACATGGTCTGCCGTGAAGTTTGGCTCAAGGGCTTACAACAATTTGGCCAAAATGTTAACTAAAAGACCATTTTATTTATTAGTTATTTATACATGTATATTTAGGCACTGTACCGTATATAAGTTTTTCTGGGTGTGCACTGAGCTTTGTCTGTGTTTTATGTTATGTCTCTGGTTTTAAATATATATTGCCATGCTCAGTAGCACTCCTCTGTGAAACTTATATGCTTATATATATGTTGTGGGTATTTTGGGGGTTCAATTTGAGCTTGTAGGTGTTCTGTATGTTTTATAATTCTTGTGCAGCTAGTCTTGGCTGTTTTGGAGGGTGGCAACCTCCTATCCAATTGAAGCTCACTCCCTCCCACATTTAAATGGTTAAAAGCTCACTCCATGGCATCTCCAACTATCAGGGGAACTTGCATGCATGCATGCAGTGTGATTGTGACAAATCTATTACAGAGTGCTTTTCCTGGTAATGTACAGGTTAATAAAAGCTTCAATCAGACTTAGAACTTTTGCAACTTATATTGACAGATTTATTATAAATCATTCTTCCTGGCAATGCACAGGTTATTAAGAATTTATATTAGTGTAGGGACCCTTGAAACGTGGTCTGCCGTGAAGTTTGGCTCAAGGGCTTACAACAATTTGGCCAAAATGTTAAACTAAAAGACCATTTTATTTATTAGTTATTTATACATGTATATTTAGGCACTGTACCGTATATAAGTTTTTCTGGATGTGCACTGAGCTTTGTCTGTGTTTTATGTTATGTCTCTGGTTTTAAATATATATTGCCATGCTCAGTAGCACTCCTCTGTTAAACTTATATGCTTATATATATGTTGTGGGTATTTTGGGGGTTCAATTTGAGCTTGTAGGTGTTCTGTATGTTTTATAAGAGTAAGTACAATGCTCACTTTACATATTTTCTCTTACACATGAAAAATGGCGCTTACATGTATTTCACATAATGTAAAGGGCTTTAATAGCCCGATCAAAAGAAAGCTGGCTTTCACAGATTATAAGAGAAAAAAGACGGAAGTGTTATTCTTGCAGGAGACGCACTTCAGCAAGAATAACTCACCTGGGTTTTTAGACAAAGGCTTCACTCAATTTTACATGGCTTCAGCATCTGTCAAGAAAACAGGAGTGGCCATTTTATTCCATAATACCATACCCTTTGAACTCCAGACAATTAAGAAAGACGCAGAAGGTCGCTATCTCATTCTCACTGGAACAATCCATGAACAGCCCATCACATTGGCCTCCATATATGCTCCTTGTGTACAAGAGGCATCTTTCTTTGACAGATTCTTTCGCCTGTTGAGTTCAGTAGCTAAAGGATATATCATAATCGGAGGAGATTTCAACATTACGATGCAATCTTCCCTGGACAGGTCAGGAGGAGGCGACTCTGATAATAAAAGAGCTCAAGACACCCTACGCAGTGCATTGAAAGACATCCAATTAGTAGATATATGGAGGGAGTTGCATCCAACATCTAGGGACTACACCTTCTACTCTCATCCACATACCTCGTACAGTAGAATCGATTATCTCTTCGTTTCGTGTCACATGGTTCCGAAGGTCACTAATGCAATGATCCATGATATTTCATGGTCTGACCATGCACCAATCGAGCTTAGGTGCAATAATATTGTGACCAGTCGACCAGGCGCAAATTGGAAACTCAACAAATCTATCCTTAAAATACCCGAAATTTGTACTACAATAGCTCAGGAGATAACTCAATTTTTTGAGGTTAACACAGGCTCTGTGGAATCCCATACGGTCTTATGGGAGGCTCATAAAGCAACTTTAAGGGGCATAATAATCAGTATTACCGCCAAAAGAAAACGAGTCAGAGATTCCAAAATTCGGACGCTCCAATCCAAATTACATTCCCTGCTATCAAATCATAAAACCAATTCAGATCCAATTACAGCAAAGGAACTGAAAGACACAAAAATCAAATTAAATATGCTACTTACTTCCCGAGCAGATAACTCCTTATGTTGGTCTAAGAAAACGTTTTATGAAAAAGCTAACAGGCCGGATACGATGCTAGCTCGAGCACTAAAAAATAGACAATCTAAGTTTAACATCCAAGCTATACGCTTAAAATCAGGTATTCCCACGGCCAACCCTAAAAAAATAGTAGAAGAATTTGGTTCATTCTATGGTTCCCTATACGACGGAAAGAAAGTGGCACACAATAAAACCACGAGCAGCGCACTGAGAGATTTCTTGGCCAGCTCAAAACTGGAGAGATTGACAGAGCGTGACAGAGAAGCTATGGGCGCTGACTTCACATTGGAAGAAGTGTCGCAAGCCATCAAGGAACTGAAACCATCAAAAGCACCAGGTCCTGATGGCTTTTCGGGGCTGTATTATAAGAAGTTCTCTGAATCACTCGCCCCACAGCTGCTCCATATGTTTAACGCTATTTTAGCAGGAGCCCCTATTCCCGAGGACATGCTACGGGCGTCTATATCACTAATACATAAACCTGGCAAGGATCCGCTCAATTATAAAAGCTATAGACCAATTTCTCTAATCAATACAGATATAAAAATATATGCCAAACTTTTGGCCAATAGATTGAGTCTAATCCTACCCAGACTAATACATCCAGATCAAGTTGGGTTTGTTAAGGGGAGGCAGACAGCGGATAACACCCGACGATTCATTGATCTGTTAGAATTGGCAAACAAAAATAACACAAAAAGCATGTTATTAAGTCTGGATGCAGAAAAAGCTTTTGATAGGATAGACTGGCCATATCTACGAGAGACGCTCATGGCATTTGGCTTCGGAAATAGGGTTAGTGGAGCGATTATGTCGCTGTACTCAGGCCCATCTGCCAGAGTCATACATCAGGGCTTCCACTCAGACCCTTTCCCTATCCAAACTGGCACGAGACAGGGGTGCCCATTATCTCCCCTCCTGTTTGCCCTATGTATTGAACCTCTGGCGGCACGTATTCGAGAAAATCCGGATATCTCAGGGTTAAACGCATACTCCCAATCACACAAAGCGGCTCTGTATGCAGATGATATCCTATTAATCATCTCAAAACCCCTCACATCATTACCTAATCTATTTGACCTTTTAGATAAATGCTCTAAGGTCTCTGGGTTTAAGATAAACCAATCCAAGTCTGAGGCTCTGAATATCAATCTCCCCGGACATATAGAGAAACTACTGAAATTGAATTTTAATTTTAACTGGCAAAAGAATTCACTCAAATATTTGGGGATTCATATCACCAAAGATGCAAAAAACATCTATAAAGCAAATTATCCCAAACTAATTCGGACTCTAAAACAAGACCTAATCAGATGGTCCTCCAAGAAGATTTCTTGGATAGGAAGGATACACAGCGTGAAGATGAATTTACTTCCACGTATCCTATACCTCTTCCAGACATTGCCTGTGCCACTCAAACTGAAGGATATACTCTCACTTCAGTCTGAAATATCCAACTTTATCTGGGGAGGTAAAAAACCGAGAGTAAATAAATTAAACATGAAGAGACCTACTTTAGCAGGGGGCTTAGCGGTACCCTGCCTGTTGTCATATTTTAAAGCAGCTCAATTAAGCCAGATCATTCAATGGCATTCCGACCCTAAATTAAAAAGATGGGTAGAGCTAGAAACTGCTGCTTGCAACCCATTAGAGCTTAATAATTTGATTTGGCTACCTAAATCGTCAAGAAAAGACACTTTGTTCCCACTCACCTCAACGACTAACTCTTTATCTGTCTGGGAAATATCAAGACTGAAAAACTCACTCACATCAGCAAACTCGCTGATGACACCTATTTGGAACAATCCTAAATTTGCGCCGGGTGTTATTGGTCATAATCACTCAATCTGGAGACACAAAGGATATGATAGACTCAAAGATCTGGAGGGCTTCGATCTAAAAATTAAATCATTTGACCAACTCAGATCAGAAAATGATATTCCCCATGCTGAATTCTACAAATTCCTTCAGATCAGAGCATTTTATAATAAATTCGCCCCTTACCCCCCATTGACGAATTTCGAAAAGCACTGTCGGGCAGAAACCGACACAAAGGGACTCATATCTACAATATACGGAGAGGTAGTCGAGCCTGCAACTTCATAACAACAAATGCCCTCATTTCGTACCCAATGGGAGAGAGACCTTGGGGAGTCCTTAGAGGACGAGGAATGGAATACTATATTTTTAGGAGCTGCAAAAAGCTCGATGTGCACCACACTGAAGGAGAACGCATATAAAGTCCTCATGAGATGGTACCTCACCCCACTCAAATTATCTAAGTTCATACCAGGGTCCTCTCCATTGTGCCCTAAACAATGTGGAGGAACAGCTGACCTGTTACATATGCTGTGGTCCTGCCCGCGGATATCCCTGATATGGGAAAAGATCAGAAATTGGAACCAGAGAATATTCGATCTCACAATCCCCCCGGACCCGTGGTTGTTTCTCCTAAACAGACCTCTAAAGGGCCTATCAAAATCCAACAACAAACTAATTGCACACTTTGCAATCGCCACGCGGTGCGAGATCGCAGCATTATGGAAACGCCCCGAAATTCCAATTATCCCAAAGATTCGGAACCGTATTTGGTATATCAGCCAGATGGAAAAGCTAACAAGCCTAGTTAATGATACTGGTGACAACTACTTAAAAGTTTTTGCCCCATGGCTAGCTCAGACAGACATCCCAGGGGTAGAGCGTGACACAATTTGGCTATAATAGTAATAGATGCGTTCTCCTTGGGTGGAGTGGAAACTAAGTTTACAGCTGGATCACCATTCCCACTCATTATTAACTACTTATACTGCCACACGATCTTCTACGAGGTTCTATAGTTCATGAGCCATCTTAGTAGACTCCTGAAACCACTACATCCTCACCCTATACGCTCCCTTTCCTCCTTCCACCCCCCTCTAACCTACCTCCTCCCCCTTTTTTTTTTTTTTTTTTTTATATATTATTTTTTATTTATTATTATTTATTTATTTTTCCTTGTTTGTAACAAATATTATTTTATCATGGATACATATCACCTAAATAAGATCTTTACCTACGCGGCGGAGTAGGGCTCGAAAATCTGCGTGGGCTCATTAAATATGTTATACCTACATCATTATGTAATATATGCTACCCTGTTCACCATGTATTGGTTATGTTTTTCATGTATATCATGTATTTACACACCAATAAAATACAAGTTATAAAAAAAAAAAAAAATCAGCATCAGCGGCGGAGGTCGCAGAGCGTGCTCTCTGCTCTATTCACTCGGTACACTGGAGCACTTGCGTCTCTCGCCTTCCTCACTTCCGTGTTGCGGCTCCCATTGGAAATTCTGAAGGCAGCTCAGGGTAGGCAGGTTGCGAGATCTGGAACCTCCCCTTCAGTTTTGGCTGAACGCTGGATACACTAGATACACTACGCGTTTCTCCTCCTTGGAGGTTTCATCTGGAAACAAAAAAGGAATATGTTGACATGATATTTAAAGCCTATAGATTTCAGACAGAAATCTATTTCTATTCACAAAGTGAAATAGATTTACATCTGAAATTAACAAATATACAATTTTTCATACCGCATCTAAAATTGTTCACTATATACAGATGCCGCGGCCATTATTTTAACAAATCACGCGGTGTATACCTCAGAATACCCATGTCATGGCGCGGGATTTCTTCCAACCGTACTGCCTTAAGACGCGAGTGCACAAAATGGCATTTTAGTATTCTGGCTTTTAAACACCTGAAATTGACACAGTAGCACAGTACTGTACACATTACAATTCATTCATTTCATTGCATTTAATTGCACAAAATCCATGAAGTTCAAATAAAGCAACCGCGATAAACACATGTGCTTGGGGTGATTGGCGGCATTCATGCCGTGTGGAGCAGCGCACATGAAAACGGCGCCGTAATTTGTTTCAATTACTGCCTCTGCAACTGTACAGCCTTCTCTTTATTCACATTAAACCTCAATCCTCCCTATGTTTTCTAAAGGCTTGTGGAAAAAAACACCTCTCTATCTTTCTCTACAATATTTTATAGTTGGTATGTACTGTTGCAGCCCCTTTTATCCTCCTACATCCCCGAAAAAATTGAGGGATGTTTTCCGTTTTTTACGGACTTTGCCGCTCGTCAGCCGCATTCACCAGACAGCGCTAATGGCGCTAAACATTGAAAGCGCCCGCGGCGCCCAAAACGGCCGAAAACATGCCGCATCTGCCCGCAATTTAAAAAATCGCGGGGAAGCGGCCGCAGGCGGTTAAAGGCGGCCACCACTGTCAAGCATGGCAGAAATTAATTGGAAAAATACAGTGGTGTGAACAAGAAAGTACACCCTCTTTGAAGTCTATGGTTTTACATATCAAGACATAATAACAATCATCTGTTCCTTAGCAGGTCTTAAAATTAGGTAAATACAACCTTAGATTAACAACAACACATGACATATTACACCGTGTCATGATTTATTTAACAAAAATAAAGCCAAAATGGAGAAGCCATGTGTGAAAAACTAAGTACACCTTATGATTCAATACAGTAGCTTGTAGAACCACCTTTAGCAGCAATAACTTGAAGTAATCGTTTTCTGTATGACTTTATCAGTCTCTCACATCATTGTGGAGGAATTTTGGCCCACTCTTCTTTACAACATTACTTCAGTTCATTGAGGTTTGTGGGCATTTGTTTATGCACAGCTCTCTTAAGGTCCATCCACAGCATTTCAATCGGGTTGAGGTCTGGACTTTGAATGGGCCATTGCAACACCTTGATTCTTTTCTTTTTCAGCCATTCTGTTGTAGATTTGCTTGTGTGCTTGGGATCATTGTCCTGTTACATGACCCAATTTCGACCAAGCTTTAGCTGTCAGACAGATGGCCGCACATTTGACTACAATACTTTGGTATACTGAGGAGTTCATGGTCGACTCAATGACTGCAAGGTTCCCAGGTGTGGCTCCAAAACAAGCCAAATCATCACCCCTCCACCACCGTGCTTGACAGTTGGTATGAGGTGTTTGTGCTGATATGCTGTGTTTGGTTTTCGCCAAACCTGGCGCTGTGCATTATGGCCAAACATCTCCACTTTGGTCTCGTCTGTCCAAAGGACATTGTTCCAGAAGTCTTGTGGTTTGTTCAGATGCAACTTTGCAAACCTAAGCCGTGCTGCCATGTTCTTTTTAGAGAGAAGAGGCTGTCTTTGTTTGGAAGGCAACCCTTCCAAACAAACCATATTTGTTCAGTCTTTTTCTAATTCTACTTTCATAAACTTTGACATTTAACATGTTAACTGAGGCCTTTAGAGTCTGAGATGTAACTCTTGGGTTTTTTTACAATTTCTCTGAGCATTGCACGGTCTGACATTGGGGTGAATTTGCTGGGACGTCCACTCCTGGGAAAAATGACAATTGTCTTGAATGTTTTCCACTTTTGAAAAATCTTTCTCACTGTAGAATGATGGACTTTAAATTGTTGGGAAATGGCCTTAAAACCCTTCCCAGATTGATGGGCACCAACAATTGCTTCTCTAAGATCATTGCTGGTGTCTTTCCTCCTTGGCATTGTGTTAACACACACCTGAATGCTCCAGACCAGCAAACTGCTAAAACTTCGGCTTTTATAAAGGTGGTCACACTTGCTGATGATCAATTAATCAAGGGCATTTGATTAGCAGCACCTGTCTGCTACTTAGCATCTGAATTTCTATGTAAGCAGTAAGGGTGTACTTTGTTTTTCACACACAGCTTCTCCATTTTGGCTTTATTTGTGTTAAATAAATCATGACACTGTGTAATATGTCATCTGTTGTTGTTCATCTGAGGTTGTATTTACCTAATTTTAAGACCCGCTAAGGAACAAGGTATTGTTATTATGTCCTGATATGTAAAAAACATAGAATTCAAAGAGGGTGTACTTTCTTTTTCACACCACTTTATAAATAAATAGAGATACTACCGCTTTCCTATTGTATAGGTTACTTTACATATCAATCGGGTGCATACGGGAATAGAAAATGTCAAGAAGGAGGGGGTTGACAGAGAAACCAAAAGAAACCTATGTGCACTCACTATGACCAATTGAGGAATGGGAAGTATTCAATCCTAGGGTATAATCCCTATATAGCCACTCACTAATACTAATATCTAAAATCTTTTATTAAACATATATACAATGGACCACATATATTCCATAAAAATAACAGGGAAAAGTCACTTCACTGGAGATGACTGAAAAACAGCTATTATCAGTAAGCATGTCTATATCCCTTGAACCTGCAATATTTTTTTATACAGAATGTAAGCTCAGTGGAATCATGTTCCACACTATAGGAAGCCTATAAAGCTACCATTAGATGCTCACTTATTTCAATAGCTTCTCACAAAAAGAAAACAAAAATTATCTCAAGATCTTAGAGGAGAAAATGTTAATGCTAGAGAGAAAACTTAAAAAGTCACACAAAAAAATATATAAATGACTACTAAAAGCACATGAAAATCTGAGGCTATTTCAGCTAGAAGATATAGAGCAGAAACTATTATGGACAAAACAGCTATATTTTGATAAAGGGAAAAAGGCAGATCATATTTTGGCCAGCAAATTAAGAGGTGATTCAGATGAGAACCCAAATGAATGCTTTTAACTTAAAACAGGTACAATACCAATCAGATAGCGAAATAATTCTATATTTTACTCTGAACTGTATAATCTTAAGGAACAATTGGGCCAAAATAACGATCTAGACCAGAAAATAGAGGAATTTCTGAGATCATGTGGTCTGCCTAAACTCTCGGAGGAAGACAGCAAAACATTAAATACAAAAATTACAAATTTAGAGCTGATGGCTGTAATTAAAGAATTGAGAAACCTAACAAAGCCCCTGGACCAGATGGCTTCTCAAATTTATTTAATAAGAAATATATAAAAATATTATCTCCATATCTTTTAACCCTTTTTAATTCTTTTTTAGAGGGTAAGCAAATCCCAGAATATATGGCAGTGCGAACATAGCCATTATACACATGGAGGGCAGGGATCCTTTAAACTGTGGAAGGTATAGGCCAATTTCATTTATAAATTAGGATCTAAAAATACATAGCAAAATTCTGGCTAACAGACTGAACCCTATCTTACCAAAACTTATACATATTGATCGAGTAGGTTTTATTGGAGAAAGGCAGGCCTCTGACAATACAAGGAAGATTATAAATATTATAAACCATGTAAACTCAAGTAAGCATAAGGCTATTTTATTGAGTCTAGATGCAGGAAAGGCCTTCAATAGAATCAGTTGGCCTTTTATATATAAAACACTTGAGTGGTTTGGATTCTCAGGCCTATATTTCTAAGGAATTCAAGCTCTTTATGACTGTCCTTCTGCTTTCCTTAAGATTCCAGGCGGTAACATGAATAGAATCAAAATATCGAATGGAGCAAGACAGGGTTGCCCACTTTCCCCCCTTCTGTTCACTTTATCTATAGTCCCTTAGCAAGGGCTATTAGAAGAAAGGCTAATATACAGGGTATTCCAATAGGGAAGGAAACATATAAGTTATCACTTTTTGCGGATGATATTATTTTAACCATTAGGAACCCTCTGACATCTCTCCCTAATCTGCAAGTGGTTCTTAAGGAGTTTAGAGGTATGTCATGGTATAAAACGAACTGCGATAAAAAGAAAGCCATGAACCTTTCGCTTCCAGAACATGAGGTGAAACTAATCCAATTAAATTTCAACTATAAAGTAGCAAGACCTATTTAAACTAAAAATTCCAGATCTTTTCTGCAAGATTAATAAAGGTCTAATAGAATGGAATAAATATCAGATTTCCTGTCAAGGACAAATCACTTCAGTAAATATGAATATTTTACCCAGATTATTTTACCATTTCCAGACTTTACCAATAGCAATTCCCTTTAAATATTTCAAAGACATACAGAATAATATATTCCATATTATTTGGGGGAAGAAAAAGTCTAGGACTCCTACTGTAGATCTGTCATGTTGTCCTCAAAAACAAGAGGAGGTCTAGTAGTTTCAGATATAAAGAAATACTATATTGTGTGCAAACAACTAACCTGCTGGCACTCAAATATCAAGCAATATTGTAGGGTAGATATTGAGGCGTAGGTGACGGAACCAGTTTCCCTTCCAGGATTATTGTGGCTAGAAAGGGATACATTTAATAAAATAATGTTCCAACAGCATTCTGAAGTGAATAGATTCACCATGAATGTATGGTATCTATCTAAAAAGAGATTTGGTCTACAGTTTACTTCAAAACCCATCAAGATGGAGGCCAATTTTATATAAATCCTGATGCAAAATCCGGATTAACTCAAAACAGCTGGATCAGTGTAGAAGTAGGAACATTATTGACTTAGATCATGTTATATTCGAGGGTAATTTACTTTCCTTTGAAGATCTAAGTATAAAGTATGCCCTTCACAAAGAATAGTTTTATAGGTATTGTGACAAACGCCCCTCTTTTGTAGTGCCGACGCCTGTCTGGGTTCTTCCCGACACAGTCTTCTAGGGTTATTTAATACAAAAACAGGATCATGCAAAGTATTAAGCTGCTTAACTCAGGCTTCTGCCTGCTTTATTTTCATCCAAGTAATGTACTGCAGCTTTAACATGTGAAGGTTAGAGGTACTCAGATACTTTCATTCAGCAGTTCACACATTTCAGTGTTACAGTATTTCCCACATTGTTATTTCAAGTAAAAAAGAAACCAAATGATATAAACAAAATCCTATCCCTTTCAGGGATCTAACTACACATAGAATCAGCCTCTAACTGCTGCTGGGCCAACTAACCTGGTTCCCCCAGTTTAAAACAATGCCCTCTCAATTAGGGTCACTAGATACAGCATAGTCCATTACAAACAGTAATACATCTTTGTTTGGCTTATCTGTTTTGTGGTGGGTACTCGGACCCAGGTGTCCGGCAAATCCTCTGGGACTGTGATACTTGGAGGGGCCGTCAACCCCGAAACTGGAAACAGGGGAGCAGCGATACCCCCAGCCTCCAGGCTCTAAGGAGAGAGAGTGAAATGCAAAACCTCTCTGCTCTAAGTACCTGTGCATGTGATTAGAAGAGCAGGTGAGGGAGAACTAGAGCCATTGTAATCTGTGGTCTGGATTTTCCATCCAGCTGCCTGAGTTAATGGGAAGATGTGGAACGGATCATTTTTAACTATTCCTGCACTTTCTGACCTAAAATGGGGCAGAAAGCTGCCTAACATCTTTGGACTATGTCACAGTATCTACAGTATAAATTAGACCTTTTATTCAGGGTACACAGCCCAGTTCCGTCTTTCCACCCTCTGCGATTTTTGAAAGTCTCTGTAGAAATAGGAAATATCAAAAGGGTCTTATCTCGTGTGTACCAAGAATTGATCCAGGAGGGAGTTATATAAGACCACGATTAGATGTCTAAATGGGAAAAACATCTAAATATGGAAATCACTAGAGAATACTGGGAAAACATTTGAGATGTAGCCTCAAAAATGTCTATTTGTACAGTACTACAACTAAAGAAAATATATAAAATCATTTTTTGTTGGTATCTGACTCCAAAGAGACTGAGGCTGCGGTCATGGTGATAGCAATTGTGCGCAGGAGGGTGTGTGCGGCGTGATCACATAGATGTGCCTTTATGAGGCTGTCTATAGAGTGCGTGTACGCGCACAGGAGCAGAGGCGCCAGCGCTCGCAACTCAGAAGGAAACAGAAAAATCTTTTTTCTGGTGTGGCGGCCAGGTGGCGGCCGGGTCATGTGAGCAGGTCGCCCAATGAGGGCGAACCAGCTCCGTGACGTCACGGCTGTGCCCCCCAACATGCCTCCCCATTTCCTCTACATTCAGGACACATCTCTCCTGCTGCAGGCGGCGGGGAAGCGAATTAATGCTTGCACCCTCTCCAGCGTTCATCATGGCCGTTGTCTAAGGGACCTATTTTAGTAGCCTTCAAAAAAAATCTTGCTTGGCCTGTTATGCTACAAACATATAAAAGTGGGTTTAGAGACCCACTCAAAAGATCCTCATTGAGTGCACACTAGGCCAGGGATAGTATATACGGTATCAATACCTATCTACAATGATGGTTCAGTCAACCTTTACAGGGAAGCAATTGCTCACTGCATTGAGTGAGGACAATTGCCACTAAAATGCCATAGCCAAAATAACAAAATTTTATTAAATATCAGCAAAACTCACAACATAAACGGCGCATGCTCTAAACTAACTAAAACCAATTAAAATCTGGATCCGGGAAACAGTCTCAATTGTAGCGGTCAGAATAATTCACCATCTATCTACCATATAGGTATATATAAATTGCCACCATTCATTGGCTATAATTGGAATGAATAGCTATGCAACCATATTGTGTAGGTGTGCATAGGATAAATGCACAACGTGGCAGCACAGGTAGAAAACAATACTTAAACGCCACCGTGGCTTAGTATCTCCAATAGTACTCGCAGCTGTTATGACACAATTATGGATTGTACATAGACTGACCGCTTAGGCAGCGGGGCGGCTCTAATCATTAGGCTTAGGGTATCGTCCTATGTGATCAGTGATAATGGATTATGCCCACTTATGATATTGAGTGTATAAGTGTGTGTGGAGCAAGTGTATAGTATTAGTGGCGCTGATAAACAATACAACTGCATACCGCAGTAATCTACGTAGTGTTCGCAGGGTCTCCAGCACCAGTGTATGTTACACCCCTCCAGCCGTTAGTATAGCGAAGCGGTTGCGCATAAAAATCCACACAATAATACACTCTGTAGGTGTAACCTCCCACACACTTCAGTATAACCCGATCACATACACACTAAATACAAACGAGCCTGTATATTGTAACCCCGCTGCAGCCCGATGCACGGACTGGTCTCACCGGATTCCTGCCTCCTTCAAGACGTCAGCGTGATGACGTCATTCCGACGTACGTTTCGCGCGTAGGGGGACCTGCGCTTTCTCAAGGATGGGAGGTGCCAGTATGGAGCAGCGCTCTATCTATATATATGCTGCTAATTGATTGCAGAAAGTGTCTGCAATTGTTTATTAAAGCCATAGGCATCTACAGCTGAACTTCAATAAAGTATAATATGGAGTTTGTGATTGTGGTTTTTAAGTGTGTGGGTTTTGCTTCCAACCTATATATAGTAGTAGCTGTTTAATGCTTCTACATGCATATCATTGTACCAATTACAAAGAGAATGTCTAAATCGTATAAGTAGTTATACTGCTTGGTACTTATACAGCTGTCCTGTTATATACATATCCTTCCCACTCTAAGACATTTATATTAGGGTGCCCAATTTGTATGGAAGTAGTTTAGGCAGTGTGCAGGGTATAGGGCAATGTCATAAATCAGTCTCACATTCACCTCCTTCATATGATACTGTGATTAGCAAAATGGTCTTAAGAAATCGTGAGGGAATAATCCAGTAGTGCAGTCTAATGTAATTGCTATGTAGGAGTGTTCTAACCTAAGTTGTCCGCCCCGAGGGTCAAAACGAACTTCTAAATTTTAAGCTGTATCCCACTAAAGCCCTCCCACTAGATATTTGACATAAACTCGTGTAAGCCACTCAACATTCCATAAGTGTGGTAATAATTGTGTAGGAGTGTTACTAGTTTTATTAATGTCCGCCCAAAGGGTCAATACGGACAGATATGGGGATAATTCCCGATCCGATTATATATCCATAGCTTACATCTTATCGCAGCATACTGTGTGTTGTGTATGTATTTTATATGAAGGAGGTGTATATGTAGCCCTCATTCAGACCTACAGGGCTGAGTGTTTTTAATGTATATATCCATCTGCATTCTGTTTGCAGAAGGATCCTATTCCAGTCGCCCTTGCGTTGGCCCCATGGGATATGCTGAATACCAATGAATACTAGTTTATCACTATTTCCATTGTGTTCAGTCAATACATGCCGTGCCAGTGGAGTATCTTTCGCATTCCGTTTTGATCCCAGATGTTCAAGTATTCTGGTTTTGAAGTGTCTGAATGTTTTCCCTACATACAATTTCCCGCAGGAGCAAATGATCAGGTAAATAACCCCCTCAGTAGTACAGTTAATGTACTGTTTGATTTTGAATGTTCTTGTTTTACTTGAATCTGAAAATTCAATGGTCTTTGGCACATACTTGCAGGCTTTACACCTTCCGCAGGCATATGATCCTACTGGTTTTGGATCTAACCAGGTACCCTTTTGTTTAGACTTAAAGTGGCTTCTCACTAGGATGTCTTTTAGGTTCCGACTCCTCCTACTAGTGAGTTTGGGGTGTGTTGGCAACACCTCCTTTATGTCATCGTCATCTAGAAGGATATGTCAATGTTTATTAAGAATGCGGTATATTGAGCCCCATTGGTCACTAAAAGTTCCAACAAATCGTATGGGTTTAAATCCATCTCCTCCATTCCTCTGGTTAGTGGTTGCTAAAAGTTGTGTCCGTGGTGTATGTATGGCCCGATTATAAGCTTTTACTAAACTGCCTTTCGAGTGTCCCCTCTCCAGGAATCTATTTGTAAGTGAATTGGCCTGTTCCTTGTATTCTGCAAGCGTCGAGCAGTTACGCCGGACCCTTAGATATTGCCCTATAGGAATCGCATTTATGACATGTCGTGGGTGTTGGCTCTCTGCTCTGAGCAGGCTATTTGTTGCTGTGCTTTTCCTAAAGATAGTAGTCTCTATTTTACCTATTGCATCTTTTAGGATGGTAATGTCCAAAAAGTCTATTTTATTAGTTATGCTGCCAGTTTTGTCAGTATACTTATCATGGTATTCAGAAGGACTCTGAACACATGCAATAGCAAAATGACCAAAACTAGCGAGGAGCAGCAATGTGATGTTCGTCACTCTTAAAAGGTCTCACCTGTGAACCTGCAGCGATCTGGCCCAGCTGCATAGAGAGCTGCACAGAGAGAGCTTGCTCTCCCTGCGCATATCTCGCCAGCGACCGCAGGGTTTAAATAACTATTTTAATACTAGTGTACTGCTGCGGCACAGTTTATTCGAGCATTTGCCCGTTCTGTGCCGCAGCAGTAGCCTGGCGCGCGCCCGAGTGTGACGGGCGCGCGCCGAAGCAGCGGAAGAGCGCCCTCCGATCGGGGCGCTCTCCCTACCGCTGCCGGGTCCGCCGGGTCCCCCGGAACCCCCTGCCGCTGTCCCGCGATCGCGGGACACCAGGGCTCCCTCGGGGAGCCCCTGGACACGCGTGCAGGGGGCGCACGCTCCCGATGACGCGTGACCGCGCGTCTATGACGCGCGGCACGCCGAGGGGCGGCCACTAGCAAGCCGGGAGATTTCCCGGCTTGCGGTACCGACCACACTTCAATAAAGTGTGTCGGTAGTGTACGTGAGCAGGGTGTCTTTGGAGCAGAACCACATTGATTTCAGGTCCGGAACCTCCTGCTTCTCGAGATACAGGCCTCGTTATGGGGTGCCGGTATCACCTTTTCATTTAAATGTCCCAGTCACATGACGCAAGAAATTTAAATGCATAGGAGATAACGGCACCCCATAACAGGACCCGTATCTCTGGAAGCCAGGTGTCCCTGGACCAGAAATCAATGCAATTCTGCTCCAGAGACCCCCTGCACACGTACACTAGTATTAAAATTGTTCTTAAAACAGCTTCATTACCTTAGCGGCTAGCCACTAAAGTAATGAAGGGATTCAACTTCAATAGCCCTTTATTGGGGGGCATAGGGGATTGATAAAGGGGGTAGTAGCCCCAGGTTGGGTGGTTAGGCCTGCTTGGAAGGTTGAGTTAGAAGTTAACCCCTTCACCACCATCGCGGTGGGAACCACTATGGTAAATGAAGAGGTTACCGGTAAATGAAGAGGTCCCGCTACTTCCCCAGTAGGCCTAGAGTCCCACCCTTAGGGCAACTATCTGCTTCACCTAATCCTTCTACCGACAAGAAACAAAAATAAACACAACAACCCTACTACCCACAACCTCCCCCCCCCCCAACATATACAGTACAGCAATGGGCAAAATTACTATTATCCAGATATGGATAATAGCTAATTTGCCCATTCTAAAATCAAACATTAGCCAGCCAGCATAACTAAACTAAATAAAACTTCTACTTACCCCTGCCATGAGGAAAGGTGTCCTCATCACTATACCCAAGGTCCATGTCCTCCATTGTCAGTAAGAGTACATGAAAAAATACAATCTAATGGCCCCTAACCCCTTATTCACTTTAGTGATTAATAACCACTATAGTAATTAAGGGGTTAACCTACCCTCCCCTGCTACCCACCCGGGAGGTCTAACCACCCACCGTGACACAAGTATCCCCACCCTCTAATCATAGATTGTCACAGTGGTACATCATACCCATATAATATGGGCATGATAAGCCACTATAGCAGTCAATGGCCAACCTATAAAAAAATCATCAAGCACAACAATACATAACAATTAAATAAATAAAGAAGCACCTAAACATCACAAGAATAAAAGAACTAAAAAGCGTCAACTATACATCAATAAAACGATTCTAACACCAAAACCGCAAAAGAATAAAAATGATGTTATCCCAAAATACTGTACTAGAATACAATTAAATAAAATACCTAACCAACAAAACAATTCAATAAATAAATCCGCTAACCAATCCTAAAATGTAATGAAAACAAGTATCTATACCCTAAAGCGGCACAGATGAATACATTAGCAATCATTGGGCAATCAAAAACATAAAAAGAAATAATACAATAAAAAAACCTTACAAAATACAGTTACATGCATTGAATATTTATCTTACTTTTAGAAGTCTTCACCCTCCGAATGGATATGATAACTATATACAAATATATCCTGGGATGGAGTTTTCAAAGGAACTGTTCATCCCCAGGGCAGTACAAATGACACAGGGTCACTCCTTTAGGTTAGAGGAAATTTGATTTTAAGAAAGGAAAGGGTTCTTTACAGTAAGGGCAGGTTAAATGTGGAATGTAATACCCATGGAGACTGTGGTGGCAGACACAATAGATATTTACAAACATGAACATCTTTTTTTTTAGAAAGGAAAGGTATACAGGGGCATACCCAATAAGTAAACATGGCAAGCATGTTGATCAGGGGATTAATCTGATTGTCAATTATTGGAGGCGGGAAGGAATTTATTTTTTACGAGATATCATTAGCTGATATTTCACTGGGGGGTTTTGTTTGCCTTCCTCTGAATCAATATACTCAAAGTACGATTTTAGGATAAAGTATGTAGTCTAAATGTACCTTAAGTTAAACTTGATGGACATACAGTATGTCTTTTTTTTCCAACCTTATCTACAATGTTACTATGCAACTACAGTATGTCACATTACAGTGAGAGGAGGAAACCATTACTTCATTTGAAAAAAAAAGAAAAAAAAGAAAAGAAACAAAAACAAAATGCAAGCAACAAGAAAAATAATTACCTTCCTGGAAATATTACATATGATTAGAGAAAAGCAAGATACAATTATATTTGATTGTAATATTTTGTATCACACCTTTCATTGATGCTTTATACTAAATCAACAGGGAAGATAATCTAGGGCATAACGTAGCTGTTGAACATGCAAATAGATTTTCAGCACAAAGGCTAGCTCCTTCCCAGCTTGACATCTGTGCCTGGTTACTTAGTGATCTGAACTGTATCAGTAATTACTGCTGCTCAGTGTCAGGGGAAGAGGAGAGAGATACTGCGTAGTAAATGCAGGAATGTGACATGGAAATGTGCTGCATTATCCTCATTTTATGAGAAGCTTTGTTGCTGATTGTTTTTTTTTTATGTGTGCCCAAAATAATTATTCCAAAATGTATGCATGATTGAACATTTTTGTAAGGAACAAGATAAATGTAAAATTCATCAGTAATTCAGTTTCTTTCCCTTAAAAATACATCCATTATATATTGATGCATAGGATAAAAACAGTTATGCCTTTTATATATTACTGACTAGAAAATTTAAAATGCTTATTCTTCCTTGACACAGCAAATGCTGTCTAACTGGAAACCTCTGGTTAGATCTCAGCAATAACGTCATAGCACAATCTTTCTTTGATAATGAAGAAAACAAATAGAAAAATCTACTCACCACTATCTTTCACTGAGACAGATCCCTTTGTTTTATAATTTCATGTTTTTTGTAATTCAGTCTGTTTATTCTAGAGGTGACGATGCATAGACTTGACGCCAAGGAAACCTCTGCTTCTGCTGCTGAGCTCCAATTCCCACCCCTTTACCATCTAATGCTTTCTCACCAGCACCAGTTTTTATTTTCAATACAGATCTCAGGCTTTGTAACGTTACAAGCTCTGCAGAAAGAATATTACAATCTGATTTATAGTCAGTGTGTTTTTTTAGCAAGGACAAAAACTTCTAAACATGACATCATGCAAAACCAAGCAAAACATATTCACTGAAGCTGAATCTTAAACAGTATTTATTTTAATTTTGAATTATCATTGCAAACATATTTGTATTACTACAAAATACTGATGCAGCGGCCGTTATTCAAACACTTCACGCGTCATGTACTTCGTAATCCCGATTTGAAACCGCGGGATGAATTCCAGCCTTCCCGCACTAAGATGCGAGCGCGGCGAGTGCAGAAAAACAAATTTTAGTGTTCTGGCTTTTAAAAACATGAAATTGACACAGTAGCACAGTACTGTACACATTACAATTCATCCATTTTATTGCAAACAAAGAAACAGAATCCATGAAATTTAAACAAAACATCCGCGATAAGCGCGGGTGCCTGGGGCGATTGGCCGCGTTCATGCTGTATGGGGAACAGCAGAGAACTCAAAATCGGCGCTGTGATGTGTTCGAATAACGGCCACTGCATCAGTACATGTAACAAATAACACCTGGCGCCTGTAAAACAAGCAATGAAAATCTGACCATATATCAATGTCCAGATAGGTGTTTCTGTGGTCATATAACAATGTCCAGCTTGATATTCCTGTGATCTTGGGCAGTTGTATACCATGAAAAACAAAAGCAAAAAAGACACAAGTCATAGCATATAATTGTTGGGTACACTAAACGTACAACAACTGACAAACTAGACTAACAACATGTAAATACACCACACTAGGTGATAGACACAAACTGTTTTATTAAAAAATATATAATAAAATATGTATGACCATAAGGTGACAACAGAAGGAACAGCCAATCGATGTAAAATTGGAATCCTACTTACAAAAAAGAAGAGAGAAACAGGCCTGTAGGCTAGTCTCTATCCAGATATCAGCACACGGATGCTCCTCAGTATTTTCCACCCGGCGCCTGCATTACACACAGCCGCGTCTCTCTCCTCACATACACGTGGCTAGCAGCAGTGGGGGGAGTCCTCTGAATCGGGTTTTTGCGTCAGCGATGTTCATGTGGCTAATGACCTCTCTCAGTGTTCTCCGTCCCTCTGATAGTGGCCGCGCGCTTGCACGTGTGCAAGTTGCGAAAGAGGTTTGCTGCTGCTGTAACTGATATAGCTTGTCTGTGGCTGCACCTTGTAGTTATATGCACCAAAGTCAACACGAAGATGACTACTGCATCCACCCTACGCGTTTCGTGAAACTGCCTTCACTTCCTCAGGGGGTCTCAAAATACTGTATATTGTATACAAATCTTTATTGTTAATATGGTGAAGCTATATATATATAATATTATGAGTAGAGATGGGCGAACCAGTCCAAATTAGTCTCCGAGAATTTCCCAGGGTTACCATTCAAAATTATTTCTGCGGGGTAAAAATTGTATGCAGATTGTTCCAGCTTCAATCCATGTTGATTAGTTAAAATCCCCCTATATGGCTCAGATATATAGCTTTAAAATAACCCCCCTGCCAGATTGTATTTAAATCCATTCCGCAGATTGTATTTATTAAGATTAAACCATTATAGGAAATTAAAAAAACCACTGGCAGAATAATCCATCATTAAAAATTATAACCCGAAAGCTACATCAGTTTTGTAATACAAAATGTAACATTGGAGCCTATTCTAGTAGCTTCGATAACAAACTCATAGAGCTTTTTTGGCACTTCCCGTATGATTTGGCAATTTTGCTATTCAGACAGCTTTGATAACCTGACAAACTCGTAGGGGGAGTGCATTTTCCTGAGCGTTCTTGCTCCTTGCCAAACACATCGAGCGGGAGCTTCAAAAATCAAAAAAGCGCCATTTCGATAAGATCACGCTATCCTAGAAGCCTCGAGAATATCATCGGGGCTCTGAAATAGCGAGCTTATCACCTAAGGAATTTGAGAGTGGGACATACTGTAGGAAACAAAATGTAATTTTCTTGCTACAGATAGAAGCCAGATGTCTCTGGAGCTGATACACATTCATACCAGCTCCGGAGACCCCCGACTTCTATCCTATGCAATAAAAATACATTTACAGGCAGCTTAATTACCTTAGCGGTAACCGTAAAACAATGAAGGGGTTAACTGCCAGTGCCCGGTTTATTGTGGGTAGCGGGGTATAATGGTTTAATCTCTTCGTTGCCTTAGTGCAGGGGTCCGCAACCTGCAGCTCTCTAGCCGCATACGGCTCTTTCCACTGCTACTTGCGGCTCTCTGCAAGTTGCCGACACCCAGCTACTGCCTCTCTCCCTCACTTTCCTTCCGGCAAACCTAAGCTGGCCTGATCCGCAGAGGTGGCCTGCTGGAAGGTGTCCGTGGATGTGTCTTTCCAGGCAGCTTGCTGTAGAATGGTAGAAGGGAGGTTCCCCTGACAGGCACCACTGTGGGCACCTTTCAGCAGGCAGCTCGGCAGGCACCTTTTCTACAAGTTTTAACAGGATCCCTCAATTCTTCAGGACAGCAACTCACTCTCCTCTTCTCTCTTCCAATATCCCTGTCCCCTCTCTCTTCTCATCTCCCTCTCACTCCTCTCTCTTCCCATCTCTCTTCCCCCTATTTCTTTCTCCTTCCCCTGTCTCTTTCTCCTTCCCCCTCTCTCTGTCTCTCCTTCAGACCCTCTCTCTCTCCTCTCTGTACCCTTCCCCCTCTCTCACCTCTCTATTTCCTTCCCCCTCTTTCTCTCCTCCCTCTCTCCTCCCTCTCTCCTCCCCCTGTCTCTTTCTCCTTCCCCCTCTCTCTGTCTCTCCTTCACACCCTCTCTCTCTCCTTTCTGTACCCTTCCCCCTCTCTCACCTTCTCTCTTTCCTTCCCCCTCTTTCTCTCCTCCCCCTCTCTCTCCTCCCCCTCTCTCTCCTCCCTCTCTCCTCCCCCTCTCTCTCCTCCCCTCTCTCTCTGTCCTTCCCCCTCTCTCTCAAACCACTCTATCTCTCTTTCTCCCCCTTCTCACTCTCTCCCCCCTTTCTCTCTTCCTTCACTCTCTCCCCCTTTCAATCTCTGTCCCTCTTTCTCTTCTTCTCCTCTTCTCTCCCCCCCCCTCTCTCATCCTCCCTCTCCCTCTTCATCCCCCTCTCCGTCTTTCCCTCTTCCCCCCTCATCCTCCACTCTCTCTTTCCCCCACTCTCTCTTCCCCCTCTATCTTCCCCTCTCTCTTTCCCCCTTATCTCTCTCTTCCCTCTCTCTCTCTCTCTCTCTCTTCTCCCCCTCCTCCCCTCTATCTCTCTCTTTCCCCCTCTATCTCCCTCTCTTTCCCCTCCATCTCTCTCTCTCTTCCCCCCTCTCTCTTTCCGCCTCCCCTTCTCCTCCCTTCCCCCTCTGTCTCCCCCCATGTCTCATTCTCTCACCTCTAAGGAACACACAATACACAGTGTGGTGTGGGGATTAATGGGGGGGGGGGATTACAAGGGGATCAGGGGGGGCTGCTCCTTTAATTTGACCTGGGCCCCAAGATTTTTATTGGCGTAAATATATATAGTGGTTGTGACACACACTTATCACTATATAGTATATATAATAGTCGTCATTTTCTAACACGTTTAGTATTAACTATTTGATTCCAGTCTGCCCTCATCATATCCCCTGCCTTCTATATTAGAGTGAGTAATTTTTATGCTCACTCCTTCCCTCAAACCTGTCTTTTTTTTATTCAGTCCTTTCTAATTTCTATCTGAAAAGGACCTTTTTTAATTAGGATTTTATTTATATGGTTTGTCGGCATTGTGCAGGGTATTGATGTGTTTTTATGTTGTTATATTTATATATTTTTATTTATCATATTCATCCATGTTTCAAGTTTCACTCCATGTATTTATTCATTTACATGTCACGACTTAGGGCATCATGCAGTAAGCGACAGAAAAATGCATTAGGCAGTTTAGCAATTAGGCATGTTTATGACGTGTTAAACTGGCTGTATGCTGTAAGGGGCGAATCCCTGGCGAATAAATTAGCCACCACCATTTGATGAAATGGCGTGTAACCGGTGGCGAGACGGCTGCCTGGCGAGAAACTGCCGAGAAGCCGTCCCCTGCCGAGTTGTGTTTGCAGCAGAGAGAGATCCGCTGCTCTCTCGGCGCAAACATCAGCACAATAAAAATTATTTTTAAAACGATTTTTATTCATAGTGTACATGTGCAGGGGTTCTCCGGAGCTGAACCGCTTTGGTTTTAGGTCTGGGGACCCCCTGCTCCCCGAGATACAGGCCCCTTTATGGGGTGCCGGTATCCCTCTGCATTTAAAGGTCCCGATCACGTGACAGCGGAATGTAAACAAAGCAGAGGGATACCGGCACCCCCTAAAGGGGCCTGTATCTCGGGGAGCAGGGGGTCCCCGGACCTAAAACCAAAGCGGTTCAGCTCCGGAGACCCTCTGCACATCTACACTATGAATAAAACACACATATCAATAAAGACTCGTTCCTTACCTTTGCGGGTATCTGCTGTGGTAGCGAAGCAGCATGAATATTTATTTAATAATACTGTACAGTGAGCAGGGGGTCCCCCGAGCTGAACCGCATTGTTTTGTGGACCAGGGACCCCCTGCTTCCCGAGTTACAGGCCCCGGTATGTGTGATCGGGTGGGCAGTGTCGCCGCCATGTTTATAGCGTCCCATATTCTACGTGCCCGCAATAAACATGGCATCCACACTAACCGATGCCCCAAACCGGGGCCTGTAACTCGGGAAGCAGGGGGTCTCTGAGCCACAAATCAATGCGGTTCAGCTCAGGGTGCCCCCTGCTCCTGCACAATATTATTAAAATACATTCATGCTGCTTCATTACCATAGCGGATAGCCGCTAAGGCAATGAAGGGGTTAACGCATAATAGCATGTTTATTGGGGAAAAATGCCCCCAATAAACATAGCAGCAATACACAACATACAATACAGTAATGGGCAACATTACTATAATCCACAAATGGATAATAGTGCAGTTGTCAATTTAAAATACATACAGAACAATAAAGACATTAAATACATATAGCACTCACCCATGTGCGGCTGCCACGATGAAGGCCATCCTCATCTTCATCCTGCCCCGTCCGCTTCTGCAAAACAGACACAAGAATAAAAACATCCAATGTAATGTCCCCTAACCCCTTAATCACCATAGCAGTTATTAACCGCTACAGCAGTGTTTCCCAAAGTGTGCGCCGCGGCGCCCTGGTGCGCTGCGGCTTGGCTAGAGGCGCGCCGCGATCAGGGCCACCAGCAGCAGGAAACAAGGGCTGCTAGTTATTTAAAAAAAAAAAAAAAAAAAACCTCTGAAGCCGGCGCCGGGTCTCCCTGGCAGCGCCTGACCCTCCGCATGCTTGCTGATGTGAAAAACGGGCTGCAGGGGGTGGGTGGGTGTTTGTGAAAAACAGGCTGCAGGGTTGTGAAAAACGGGCTGCAGGGGGTGGTGGGTGTCTGAGAGGGAGAGTGTCCGTCTGTCTGTGAGAGAGAGTGTCCGTCTGTCTGTGAGAGAGAGTGTCCGTCTGTCTATGAGAGAGAGTGTCCGTCTGTCTGTGAGAGAGAGTGTCCGTCTGTCTGTGAGAGAGAGTGTCCGTCTGTCTGTGAGAGAGAGTGTCCGTCTGTCTATGAGAGAGAGTGTCCGTCTGTATGTGAGAGAGAGTGTCCGTCTGTCTATGAGAGAGAGTGTCCGTCTGTCTGTGAGAGAGAGTGTCCGTCTGTCGTTGAGAGAGAGTGTCCGTCTGTCTGTGAGAGAGAGTGTCCGTCTGTCTGTGAGAGAGAGTGTCTGTCTGTCTGTGAGAGAGAGTGTATGTCTGTCTGTGAGAGAGAGTGTATGTCTGTCTGTCTGTGTCTGACAGAGAGAGTGATGTTAGAGAGAGTGAGGTCTGAGAGAGAGAGGTCTGAGAGAGAGAGAGAGAGAGAGAGAGGTCTTAGAGAGAGAGAGAGAGAGAGGTCTGAGAGAGAGAGAGAGAGAGAGGTCTGAGAAAGAGAGAGAGAGGTCTGAGAGAGAGAGAGAGAGGTCTGAGAGAGAGAGAGAGAGAGGTCTGAGAGAGAGAGGTCTGAGAGAGGGAGAGAGGTCAGAGAGAGAGAGGTCTGAGAGAGAGAGAGGTCTGAGAGAGAGAGAGGTCTGAGAGAGAGAGGTCAGAGAGAGAGAGAGGTCAGAGAGAGAGAGAGGTCAGAGAGAGAGAGAGAGAGAGGTTTGAGAGAGAGAGAGAGGTCTAAGAGAGAGAGAGAGAGAGAGAGAGAGAGAGAGAGAGAGAGAGATAGAGATGTCTGAGAGAGAGAGAGAGAGGTCTGAGAGAGAGAGAGGTCTGAGAGAGAGAGGTCTGAGAGAGAGAGAGGTCTGAGAGAGAGAGAGGTCTGAAAGAGAGAGAGAGAGGTTGAGAGAGAGAGGTCTGAGAGAGAGAGAGGTCTGAGAGAGAGAGAGAGGTCTGAGAGAGAGAGAGGTCTGAGAGAGAGAGAGAGAGAGAGGTCTGAGAGAGAGAGAGGTCTGAGAGAGAGAGAGGTCTGAGAGAGAGAGGTCTGAGAGAGAGAGAGGTCTGAGAGAGAGAGGTCTGAGAGAGAGAGGTCTGAAAGAGAGAGAGAGAGGTTTGAGAGAGAGAGGTCTGAGAGAGAGAGAGGTCTGAGAGAGAGAGAGGTCTGAGAGAGAGAGAGGTCTGAGAGAGAGAGAGGTCTGAGAGAGAGAGGTCTGAGAGAGAGAGAGGTCTGAGAGAGAGAGAGGTCTGAGAGAGAGAGAGGTCTGAGAGAGAGAGGTCTGAGAGAGAGAGAGGTCTGAGAGAGAGAGGTCTGAGAGAGAGAGGTCTGAAAGAGAGAGAGAGAGGTTTGAGAGAGAGAGGTCTGAGAGAGAGAGAGAAAGGTCTGAGAGAGAGAGAGAGAGAGAGAGAGAGAGAGAGAGAGAGAGAGAGAGAGAGAGAGAGAGAGAAAGGTCTGAGAGAGAGAGAGAGAGGTCTGAGAGAGAGAGAAAGGTCTGAGAGAGAGAGAGAGGTCTGAGAGAGAGAGAAAGGTCTGAGAGAGAGAGTGGTCTGAGAGAGAGAGAAGGTCTGAGAGAGAGAGAGAGAGAGAGAGAGAGAGAGAGAGAGGTCTGAGAGAGAGAGAGAAGGTCTGAGAGAGAGAGAGAGAGAGAGAGAGAGATCTGAGAGAGAGAGAGAGAGGTCTGAGAGAGAGAGAGAGAGGTCTGAGAGAGAGAGAGAGAGAGAGGTCTGAGAGAGAGAGAGAGGTCTGAGAGAGAGAGAGAGGTCTGAGAGAGAGAGAGGTCTGAGAGAGAGAGAGGTCTGAGAGAGAGAGAGAGGTCTGAGAGAGAGAGAGAGGTCTGAGAGAGAGAGAGAGGTCTGAGAGAGAGAGAGGTCTGAGAGAGAGAGGTCTGAGAGAGAGAGAAGAGGTCTGAGAGAGAGAGAGGTCTGAGAGAGAGAGAGGTCTGAGAGAGAGAGAGAGAGAGAGGTCTGAGAGAGAGAGAGGTCTGAGAGAGAGAGAGGTCTGAGAGAGAGAGGTCTGAGAGAGAGAGAGAGAGAGAGAGGTCTGAGAGAGAGGTCTGAGAGAGAGAGAGTGAGTCTGAGAGAGAGAGTGAGAGGTCTGAGAGAGAGAGAGTGAGGTCTGAGAGAGAGAGAGTGAGAGAGAGGGTCTGAGAGAGAGAGAGGTCTGAGAGAGAGAGAGGTCTGAGAGAGAGAGAGAGGTCTGAGAGAGAGAGAGAGGTCTGAGAGAGAGAGAGGTTTGAGAGAGAGAGAGGTCTGAGAGAGAGAGAAAGGTCTGAGAGAGAGAGAGAAAGGTCTGAGAGAGAGAAAGGTCTGAGAGAGAGAGAGGTTTGAGAGAGAGAGAGGTCTGAGAGAGAGAGAGAGGTCTGAGAGAGAGAGATGTCTGAGAGAGAGAGATGTCTGAGAGAGAGAGGTCTGAGAGAGAGAGGTCTGAGAGAGAGAGGTCTGAGAGAGAGAGAGAGAGA
>NC_134496.1:776619-859119 GCF_040206685.1 Ascaphus truei | reverse complement strand
TCATTCTGTTCCGTTGCCAAAATAATAAATAGCCATTACATTTCAATGACATTCACATACCAATGAACCCCTTAATCACCTTATCGGGTACTAACCTCAAAGGTAATTAAGGGGTGAAGCCATCCTGCAAAAGCAAGAGCACTTATCCATAACATCCTCAATGAATTAAAAAGCAATTTCCTAAACAAATCTCATGTAATCGTTCAATCTAAAGCCCCAAATGCCACTTAAAACATTGCATTTACATTGTATACATGTAGCATAAAATGTAAGCTACATGTACACGCTGCAAATCAATATTAACAATACAATAATCCAACTAAAATAGCATTACATCACAAGAAGTATACTATGTTATCCAATAAAGTCACCATCAATTAACATACATGAATTACATCCCTAAACAATTACAATTCCATCCATACCAATTACACAATTAACTATAGCAACCGTTACAGAGAACAAGTTAGCATCATACAAAAAGGACATCAACAATTACAATATACTACAGCAAGCCTCACCATTACCTACAGTACAGCATAGAAGCCAAAAAATTACATCTCTCTAATAATAAAATACATTTAGCACACATCTATGCATAGCAACATAGCCACAATCATTTACAATACTGCAAAACAAGCTTGGTGGAAAACTTCCTGGGCGACGACACCCAACAGGATAGCTGGGAACGGCCGGTGCAAACACCAGTTGCTTCCGGTGATGCTAGAGGCAGGAGAGCAGACAATCGAGGGGTCTACAACCCGCCAGCTCGGGAGATCCAGTCAACCCGATCAGAAGACCCTTTCCCATCTCGGAGGGTTCCTAGTACAAACTCCCGCAGAGACGCCCATCCTGGGTCCGATGCCACTGGATCACTCAAGGGAGGCCGCCACCCACAGTATTCCCCGAGAACCTGGACTCCTGTCACCCACCCGGTGGAGATGATAACCCCACCAACCAGAAGGGAGGACCCCATCCAACAGCGGAGAGGTCCAAACACCGAGCCCCGTCAAGAGCTTCCGCTGACGACTGAGGTTGCGGATTCAGGCAGAACCAATGCCACAGCTTGTCTCCGAGGGGCCCACAATCCGTGGTTAGTCCCAGCATCTCTGGAGGGGACAAAAGTAAACGCCATGCTGGACTCGGGCTCTGGAAAAACCCTGATCCTAGAGGGCCTAATTCCAAGCAAAAGACTATCTTATGACTCTCCTTGGAATATCGAGTGTATCCATGGGGATACAAAGAGATACCCGACGGCGAACGTTCTACTGCGTATCCAGGATCAAGAGGCTAGCCTACTAGTGGGAGTTGCTCCCTGGCTACCTGCTCCTGTTCTACTTGGCCGAGACTGGCCCTACCTCGAAACATTGTTGGCCCCTACTCCTACGGGGCCTACTTCTCTAGTACCGGAGAAGCCCGGAGACTTGTTCGCCTTTTTCACCAGAGATTTTTCCCCGTAGACACCATGTCCCAAAGACACGTAAACAGAGACGTGCAGAAAAAGAGGACTGGTTAAGAAAGGCTGGGACTCTTGGTAACATTAGTCAGCCCAAAGGACTGCAGGTCATGGCCGGGGATGACCAGGGTGGGGAACAGATAGATACAGGAATTTTGCCAGACCTGGATCTTCCTGACTTCCGTCAGAGACAGAGGGAGGACCCAGCTCTGGCTAGACAATATGAGAAGGTGGTACAGGTCAACAAAAAGATAATGGATGAAAAGGGTGTAAAAGTGTTTCCACATTTTGAACTGTTGAATGACATCCTATATCGTGTGAATAAGGTTACACAAACAGGGGAGGTCATTCGACAGATGCTAGTCCCTAAAGGGTTGATTAAAACGGTGTTCACCCTAGCCCATACTCTCCCATGGGGTGGTCATTTGGGCAGAGATAAAACCACGGACCGCATCTCATCCCGGTTTTACTGGCCAGGCATACATGGTGACATTATGAAACTATGTGAGACATGTCCTGAATGCCAGTTAACTAGCCAAAAAGGACAGAAGCCGGCTCCCTTGGTTCCTCTGCCCTTGGTAGCCGTCCCATTCGAGAGAATTGGGGTAGATCTGGTCGGACCTTTAGAACCCTCTGCGAAGGGACATAAATTTATACTCGTTGTGGTAGATTATGCCACCAGATATCCTGAGGCCTTCCCTCTGAGATCAGCCACTGCTAAACAGGTTGCTCACAGGCTGTTAGAACTGTTCTCTAGGGTAGGACTTCCCCAAGTAATGTTAACTGACCAGGGAACAAATTTCATGGCAAAGTTAATACAGGATGTCCTGAAGTTATTGGAGGTAAAATCCGTCCGGACCTCAGTCTACCATCCTCAGACTGATGGATTGGTAGAGAGGTTTAACAGTACTTTAAAAACCATGCTTAGGAAGTTTGTGGACACTGAAAAGCGAGCTTGGGATGAACTTCTCCCTTTCCTGTTGTTTGCGGTACGAGAAGTTCCCCAGTCATCTACAGGCTTCTCCCCGTTTGAGCTCCTATATGGACGCCAACCTCGGGGTATTCTCGACCTACTGAAGGAATCCTGGGAGGAGGAGCCCTCCCCCTCCAAGAATACCCTTCAGTATGTCATAGACCTTAGAAATCGCCTAGACATGATCGGTCGGTTTGCTAAGGAAAACCTCAAATCTGCTCAAGAACGTCAAGAAAGACAGTATAACTACAATGCTCGCTTGAGGGTCTTCCAACCTGGGGACCAAGTGATGCTACTACTACCGACATCAGAGAGTAAACTCCATGCGAAGTGGCAGGGTCCTTTTCAAGTTCTCCGCTGCACCGGGGAGGTGAACTATGAGATCTCTCAACCAGGGTCCAGGAAGGGTAAACAAATCTACCACGTAAACCTCCTGAAACCCTGGACAACGATGAGATCGCTGTTCATCCACCCTCGGGAAGGAGAGACGGATTTGGGTCCGCAACTTCCAAAGGGTAGTACGTACAATGACCATCAGGTTCCCATGGGAGGGCAGATAACAACGGAACAAAGGTCAGACCTACTAGAATTATGTGACCAGTTCCCAGATGTTTTTTCGGAGCTGCCAGGGCAGACTAATTTAGTGTCCCATAGGATTGAGACAGAACCTGGCGTAAAAGTACGGTCCCGTCCCTATAGATTGCCAGAGGGCCGAAAAGACCTGGTAGAGAGGGAGATAATAGACATGTTGGAATTGGGCGTGATCGAGGAGTCCCACAGCGAATGGTGTAGCCCTATCGTGTTGGTCCCTAAACCAGATGGGAAGGTGAGGTTTTGCGTGGATCTGCGAAAGGTAAATGCTGTATCCAGATTTGATGCATATCCAATGCCTAGGGTGGATGAATTGCTTGACTCGCTTGGTAAAGCAGAGTATACTGTCGCGGCCGAGTTTATTCTTACCTTTACCTGGTCTCGGCCGCGACAGTAACCGTGCACGCGCCGGGGTGTCCCGTGCGCGCGCCGAAGCCTCAGAGGAGCGGTCCTCCGATCGGGGCTTCCCCCTCCCCTCTCCGGGTCCGCCGGGTCCCCCGGAACCCCCCACCGCCGTCCCCCACATCGCGGGACACCAGGGCTCCCTCGGGCAGCCCTGGGCACGCGTGCATGGGGCGCAGGCAGCCGATGAAGCGTGACCGCGCGGCACGCCGAGGGGATTTGGCTAGCACGCCGGGACATCTCCCGGCTTGCGGAACTAGCCAACTAAGAAGTAAACATGTCGCCAGTGTATCTCTACCCTAGATCTCACGAAAGGATATTGGCAGATACCTCTAGCGGAAGAATCCAAATGCAAAACTGCCTTCGCCACCCCTCTCAGTTTATACCAATTCGTCACTATGCCATTTGGGTTACATGGGGCTCCAGCCACGTTCCAAAGGTTAATGGACAAGGTACTACGACCCCATAGGTCATCTATAGCAGACACTGGCAGTCTCATATAAAAAGGTTAAGGGCAGTCCTAACGTCCTTAAGAGAAGCAGGGCTCACTGCAAATCCCAAAAAATGTGTCCTGGGTAAATCCACAACAAAATACTTGGGCTATGCCGTTGGGGGAGGGATAGTAAGGCCACTAGCTAGCAAGGTGGCCGCCATAAAGGAAGTCCCCACCCCACAGACAAAGACACAGGTCCGCTCCCTTTTGGGGTTAGCAGGGTATTACCGGCGGTTTATCCCCAATTTTTCAGAAATATCTGCACCCCTTACAGATCTGACAAAAAAGAGTGCCCCGACCCAAGTTAAATGGTCTTTGGAGTGCCAAGACGCCTTTGACATGCTAAAAAAGTGCCTGTCATAGGGTCCCGCTCTTCGGAGCCCAGATTTTAAAGAGCCCTTCATCATCCAGACGGATGCCTCAGAGGTAGGACTGGGAGCAGTGCTGTCTCAGCAATTTGATGGTGTTGAATACCCCATACTGTTCATCAGCAGGAAGCTGTTCCCAAGGGAAGTGAGGTATTCCGTTATTGAGAAGGAGTGCCTCGCTGTAAAATGGGCAATTGAGGCCTTGAGACATTATGTCACCGGAGTACACTTCACCCTGGTCACTGACCATGCGCCCTTGAAGTGGTTAAACACCATGAAGGACACAAATCCAAGGTTGACCAGGTGGTATATGGCCCTCCAACCCTTCTCTTTTGATATTCAGCATAGACCTGGAAAGGACCATGGAAATGCTGATTTTTTGTCAAGAGAAGGAGTGGAGGGTCGGGCTTCAGCCGTGTGGGACATTAGCCACACACAAAAGGGGAGGTATGTGACAGGGTGAAGTCAAACCCTATCAATTATGCCTGGGAAACATATGTCTGAGTGCTTCATCCAGCACTCATAAGGGTTAACTCAGGTGGAAGTTAGGTAGTCAGGAAGTAAGCTGACACCTGAGAGCCAGGAAGGTAGATAAGGATCTTGTTACCAGCAGTAGCTGCCTGTGTCAGAGGAGAGCACATGGGTAGATGTGCTGCTAGCCAGAAGGATACAGCACACTACTTACTGCAGCCAAAGTAAGATTTCTTTCATTTGTTTGCATGACTGCTTAAAAAGACTCTTACGGTTTGGGTATGGTTTAGCCAGCCTGCTAGCTAGGACTGCTGTGTTAGTCAGTTTTCTCCCAACGTGGAGCAGGATTTATTTGCTTAAAGGGACAGTGTACCCGCATGTTATGTTGCTGTGGAGAAATAAAGCCACTGAACGTTTTCATTTATCCTGAAACGACAAGTGTGGACTGTTCCCTGACCTCGGCTACAGGCCGTCCTGCCACAGTTACCCATTTGTTCTTAAAATACACGTGTAGAATTTCCTCTTGTGTGTATATATATAGAGAAGGTGAAAATGCCAAAAATATCATAGCTGACAGGGTTAGTGCAA
This sequence comes from Ascaphus truei, assembly GCF_040206685.1. NCBI lineage: Eukaryota > Metazoa > Chordata > Amphibia > Anura > Ascaphidae > Ascaphus > Ascaphus truei. The sequence goes on along the minus strand of NC_134496.1, from coordinate 853,777 downwards.
ATGTTGTGAACCTTGAAACATTGACAAATCAGTTTCAAAGACAACTGAATGAAAATGAAATAATTGCGTTAGAAATTCAGTATGGTATGTGGGGGACTAGAGCCAGATATTCTTACATTAGGATAAATGTGACGGATGATCCACCAACATTCAGATATGGCCAACAAGCATACAATCCTCTATCACAAATATTAATTCATTTAAACTATGATGAGGCAATTGTAATAGTGGGAGCGGCACCAGCAATAGCTCCAGGGATACAAAGGCATGGTTCCATTAACAGTGGGGCACGGTGGGGTTCCCTTCAGTCACATTTATACACACCAGTTACACAAAATGAGATAAGACCGATAGCAGCGACTGCACAGGAAGGCTGCGTCCATAGATGGACCAGCCGTGCTGAGGCGTGCGGACGCTCCGCGCTGAGCCCCTGCATCCTCAATGAGGATGCCTTGAGAGGGGGCTCACGCGAGCGTCCGCAGGCATGCTGAGGGGTTGGAGGTTTCAGACGAGCGCCAAGCTGTTTTTCAGCGCGCTGTCGGCTGAAAACCTCCAATCACAGCACAGCAGCGTCAACGTCACTGCGCCGTGACGTCGGCGCTGTGACATTGACGTCAGTGCATCGCGGGCGATTGGCCCAGCGACGTCATTGCCCCGCCTCCAACCACCTCCCCCCGGCTCCCCCCGCGCACGCTGACTCGCCTGCAAGTCTGTGCAATCGTGCTGACTGAAGCAGGCGAGCCTCAGCGTTAGCGCGCCTCCGCTCTCCCCACACCTCTATGGCCCGGGCCGAAGAGAGAAACAATGCTTTAGCAGAGATTACATTCATGAGAGAAATAATGTGTTATTAGGAGCAAGAGGGGCTCAGGGCGTGGTACCCGTGCCTGCTCATGGACCAGTAGGAATTCCGATGTCGAATATTAAAGCTACCATTGGACACTTACCTAGTCACCCTAAGGAAATAACATTGTGGTTAAATGAACGAACACATTCACTGGATATAGTTTACCCTATTTCAACACAGTACAAAAACTAGCCTTAGTAAATTGTCTGCTTCCCACAGGGTTATCACTTACCATAGCTAAAGCTAGAGACTGGGATACAGTGATAAGTAATGTGTATGAAAAAACGCATGGGAAGGTTACAATATCCTCGCTGGCTGAAACACTAGAACAAGTGAATAAAACAAGTGGGATTGTAGCAGCTTACATATTAGGGTTACGATTTACACAAGGCAATCATGACATTGTATGGGCTTGTATGAAACCTTTTATTAAAGGTCAAGGTCTTCTTTTAGATCTTGAAAGACAAATACAGGGACTGCAAGCTGAACACAGGGTAGAAATGGTAACTGAAATATTAAAAACTACCTATACTCTTGTAGGTGAAACACTTACATGAGAAAACGCAGGAACACTAAAAGAACAGAAAAACAACAGGAAACTCGATCGCAGTGATAAAGAAAGGGGAAGACATTTTAATAAACCTGGGGAGCATGGGGAGGATCGTTTAATCAATATCAAACACCTAATTTCCCCAGAGACATACAGTGGAAGAGAGAAGGTAATTTTAGGAGAGATTGGGGGAAAGGTCCCGGGGATTTCAAGCCCAGGGGCAACAAACTCCTATACAACCTACACTTCGTTATGAGGAAAGCGGATCCAGATATACTTTGAGACCCTTTACTAAGACACCAGACAGATATGGACAAAAGGGGGTTGAAATAAGATTCCGTGATACTCAAACAGGCTATCATAAAAAAGGTTCAGATACCCATCGAGACGTTAAGCAGACCCCCACCCCGGCCACTAGAAAGAAATCGGTTGGAAAGATTTTTAAAACCGATACACAAGACCCTCCGGAACCTCATGAAAAATGAGTGATTTACAGTTACACATTTAATACAAAGGAAAAAAGTATGAGGGTTATTTCGACACCTAGGCTGACAGCAGGAGTTACAGGAGCTGCAAGAGGGAGGAGTAAATCTACGTAAAGATCACTATAGGAAGCTTAAGCGCGGATTGACCATTTTCTGACTAGGCTGATATATTACTTGTTAAAAATAATATTTTAATTGATGAGGAATATATTAAAGATATTACGGTACAAACAATGTAAGGACAGGGCACTCATCCTTCTTATTATTTAGAATTGAAAATTAAAAGGAGAAAACTACATATTGAATTAGCTAAACACAAACATTTAGACTTCCTCATTGCTTTCAAAGATGTTGCTGCATTCAGGCAGATAAAAGAGGAAGTTACAAAACCCCTGCTTGAGTTAACAATTAAAGTGGACATTAACGCATTAATCACCGAACTGGTTGATATGTGTGCTTTTACTAATAAAGCTCAATTATACCAATGGCTGGTAACACAGATATATTTTTCAACAATGGAAAAATCAGGTAGGCTTAAGAAAGGGAATTTTACATGATATTGCTACAGGTACTATTATGCCTTAAAAAGCAAGTGCAAAACAAGATTAATCATGCTGCAATAGCTAGTATACAAACAGTAATTAAAAATTTAATTAAGCAAGGTGTACTAATTGAACAATTTAGTCAAATGAAGACTATCATGTACCTAGTTCCTAAACTAGACGGTGGCTTGAGAATGGTTTTAGATTACAGGGAGGTTAATAAAGTACAGTAATGCCATCTGTAGCAGCACAGAACTCACACTCACCCTCAATATTAAGTGGTTTACAAAGGAAACAATTTAAAACACTGGACTTAGTGAATGGCTTCTGGAGTCATCAGATAACACATGAGAGTTACTGATTAACAGCTTTTACCTGGCAAGGTATACAATATGTCTGCACCAGGTTACTGCAAAGTTTCATAAATTCTCCTGCATTGTTTACAGCAGACGTGGTCTCACTCTTGGCTAGATTTGATTGCGTGGAAACTTATGTCGATGACATCTACGTCACGCATGATAATGAGGAAACACATTTTACTATACTAACTGAAATCTTGCTGACTGTACTAACTGAAACATTGGCAGAAGCCGGATTTGAGGTTTCTTTGAAAAAAATCGCAGCTTGCGAGAGAGAAAGTGATTTTTTTAGGTTTTGAAATAACTGAGAATGGCAGGGGACTTTCCCGTAATTACAGAGAGAAAATTTAAACTATTTCCATTCCGAAAACACTTAAACAATTACGAAGTGTTGTTGGGTTATTGAATTTTCAATGATGTTTATCCCAGATTTTAATGTTCTAATATCTCCTTTACATATTGCTATCTCCAGAGAGATTAAATTAGAGCAATTAGTTCCAAAGAGGCCATTTAAATGGAATATCGAAGAGGATCAGGCATTGCGTAAGTTGTTAGAAGCTGTCAATGGCGCATCACATTTAGCACAGCGTGACTCTACAAAACCATTGTCAGCATACATTCATGCTAAGGCCCCGGTAACTCAGCTGCAACGCGCGCCTGCAAGATTGGCGGCGCGTGCAACCGATTACCTGGTCTGCAGGGAGCTGCAGGAGGAGAGACCGGGGGGGGGGGCGTGGCGGAGGAGTGACGGGGCGCGGCCATGACGTCACCCGGCAGGTTCGCCCTCATTGGCTGAACCGCCGGGGGGTGTGCCTAATCGCTCGACGCGAGTCCTGCTCTCAATTCTATTGAGAGCAGGAGTAGCTCTCGCGAGCGCTGCGGCCCCCCCTCACAGCGGGCCCGGCGCCATTGCGGGGAGGGCTCTAATGCGCGCAGCGTCCACAACAGCGGACGCTGTAGTAGGCAGCGGGGACAAGGCCTAATATTTCACCACAAGCAGCATACATCACAATTTATAATGCAATGGAAGTTACACCGATTAAGCTTCTATCTTATATATTTTCAAGTACAGAAAATACATATTTACCACTTTAAGAATTACTTACTGCCGTCACAATAACAGTGTTGAAATAAAGGGATTTAGCGCAGGGACAAGACATTTACATCTCTACTTCTGTATGTAGCATCACTTGCAACATTACAATGACAGACCATTCCAGACAAAAAAGCATTAAGAAACCGCTGGTTAAAATGGTTTACGATTTTGGAAGATTCACAGATACATTTTGTACATGACAAAACATTAACTATATTAGATGACTTACCATATCTGTTTGACGGGGTGCAATGGGAAACACAAACACATCCAAATGATTTTTAAACATGTATATATTATACAGATGGATCAGCAGTTGATTCTAATAAAGAAGGAATCAATAAATACAGTATGCAGGATCAGGAATAGCTAAATATGACACTAATATGAATTTATTACATACTGTAGTTGGCAATTACCATAAACAAAAGGTGATCATTCAGCGCAATTCGCTGAAATACATGCCCTCACATTTGCATAAAAAAAGCACTCAGAGACAAAGGTCCAGTACTAATAGTTACAGATTCAGCATACTTGGCTCATTCTGCACTACAGGACCTACCCACATTGAAATCTAATGAGTTTTAAACAGCTAAAAGAAAACTCCTGACTGATATCACCCAATTTCTTGGCTCCATTTCCTCTCTGAATAAGAAGAGTGAGCTGCTAGTTCTAGGGGATTTCAACTTCAATTGGCTTGACGCTAAAAACCACAAAATCTAGATACAACTCAAGTCACTTAACCTATCGCAACTCATTTCCCAACCCACACGGATAAACCTGAAATCGCATAACCATTCCTTGCTAGACTGGATTCTCTCCTCAAACCCCAGCAGAATCCAATCCTCTGGCATCCTTCCTGACATTTTCAGTGACCATGCAATAGTGTACTGTGTAAGGAAAATTAAACTGCCCCAATCAAGCCCTAACGTTCTCCTCACTAGAACATTTAAAAACTTTAACCCACAACAGTTTCTGGATGACCTTACCAACTGCCCATGGCACAGAATCGATTTAATTCCCGACCCCGATTCTGCGCTCAACTATTTCCAATCGGAGTTCTTAAAACTCTGCGATACCCATGCTCCACTATGCAAAATAAGGGTACGGGGGGCCCACCTTCCATGGGTTACACCTGACCTTATAGCACTCTACCAGTTCAGGGATGCCTTGTGGAAAAGCTACAAAGTAACTGGCACTACCAAGGATCTCAATCACTACAGATGCATGCAGAACATGTGCACAAGGCAAACAAGGCATGCAAAAGCACAATATTACTCAGACAATCTCCACCAAAATACATCAAACCCAGCTAACTTCTGGAAGGTTATCAACCATATATTCCAGCCTCCTAACCATCAACAACCAAGTAATATCACTAAAGGGGATATTACTCTGACAAACCCCACTGACATTGCAAATGCATTCAATGATTACTTTGTGGGGTGTGCCACTAACTTATTAGCGAAAGGCAGCACAAACCCCAAACATGAATATCATCCTGGGAGTATCCCTACAGTCCCACCCCCTCCCAACACTGCCCACAATTTTCAATTTAGCCCAGTATCTGAAGAGGAGATTACACAAGCGCTCCTCAAACTAAAACTAAGCAGCCAATGTGGACCCGACTTACTACAATCTAGGTTCCTACGACTTGGTGCCCCAGCCATTGCCAAACCAATTACGTCCATAGTCAACTCTATCCTGTCTGCAGGCCATATCCCTAAGACCTGGAAAACTGCCAGAGTTGTCCCAATCTTCAAAAGTGTGGACAAAAACACTGTCTCAAACTACAGGCCAATCTCACTTCTCCCAATTCTATCCAAAGTTATGGAAAAATGTGTCCACTCCCAATTAAGCGATTTCGACACCAAGAGAAATTTCCCTAGCCAATTCCAGTCTGGGTTTCGTCCCAAACACTCCACCGTAACTACCCTGCTAAAAGTTTGCAATGAAATCCAGTGTGGAATGGAACGGGGACAACTCACTGGTGCAGTATTCCTAGATTTTGCAAAGGCTTTTGACACAGTTGATCTTGTTATCCTGCTTAACAAACTCCAGAGCTCTGGAATAGGGAAACATGCTTTAAACTGGTTTCAGTCCTATCTATCAGGAAGATCCCAACATGTGTCCATCTCAGGCTCTAACTCCAACCCCCTGGATATCACCTGTGGTGTCCCGCAAGGCTCTGTTCTGGGGCCCCTACTCTTCTCAATGTTCATTAATGATCTTCCCACAGCTTGTAAGGAAGCCTCAATACACATGTATGCAGATGACACAATCCTATATGCACACAGCCATAGCCTCTCTGACCTTCAACACATACTTCAGTCTGACTTTTCGAGACTCAAAAACTGGATTTCCCAAAACAAACTGTTTTTAAACACTGACAAGACTGTAACAATGGTATTTGGGACCAAGACTAAATTTGTAAAGCTTCCAGTGACTGAGCTCCTGATTAGAACCAACGCTAACACCACCCTAACACCTGTCACTAGTTTTAAATACCTGGGCTTATGGTTTGACTCCCACTTAACATTCGGGATGCACATTGATACCCTGACAACCAAGACCTATGCCAAACTAGGGGTACTTTACAGGAACAAATCCTCCCTAAGTCTCCTGGTCAGAAAGCGTATTGCACAGCAGATGCTAATGCCAATTATTGACTATGGAGACGTAGTATATGGCTCGGCACCCCAAACCCACCTTAGCAAACTTGACACCCTCTACAACTCAATTTGTCGATTTAGTTCCCAATGCAACTACAACACACATCACTGCGAAATGCTCAAAGAACTAGATTGGTCAACACTAGAGTCTAGGCGCAAAGTTCAACTTTCCTGTCTCCTCCTCAAATACTTTCTGGGCAAGCTACCCAGCTACCTGAACAAGCTCCTCACCCCTACCACATGCAGCACCTATCACCTGAGATCAGACTCCAAAAGACTATTCATGGTCCCAAGGCTCAACAAAGTATCCGGACGTTCCACCTTCTCCTTCCGTGCACCCCAAAACTGGAACAACCTACCAGAGACTCTCACATCCACCACCAGCTTAAGTTCTTTCAAATCTAAGGCTGTTTCACACTTTAATCTGGTCTGTAACTGTTTCATACGCTCATAATATATATTTTCTTTAACTGTGCCCACAATGTCTTGTATATAATGTATACCTTGTTCATTTATGTAACTGTACTTGTAACCATGTATTATTTGTTTTACTGTGCCCAGGACATACTTGAAAACGAGAGGTAACTCAATGTATTAATTCCTGGTAAAACATTTTATAAATAAATAAATAAATAAAATACTGTATTGCTAAATTGAAGGCCATAGCTGCCTATCTTGATCAAAAGTCTGATATTGAAATTGTACATGAGCCGTCAAATAGAAAGCTTGGTACGTCTGTTCACACGATGGGTAACAAGTTTGCAGATTCTCTCTCTCATATTGTAAGTCAGAAAATTGCTGTTAACAAAGTGTTAACTAGAGCACAAGCTAAACAAATCAGTCTTGATGCAGAGCTACATGCTTGCTTGGATAATACCAGGCCTAATTCACCTGGTTATCCTAAAAAAATACTCATACAGATGCAGCCACGAGTATTAGAACACATATACCTGAGAAATTCTGGGAGATTCTGGGGCAGTCTCACAGTAAATGCCTCAACATTGCCTCAACATTTCTGTGAGATTCTTAATGGCCTATAGGATTAACTCAGCGGTGGGTCCCTGCAGTCCCATTCAAATTAAGAATCTCACAGAAAAGTTGAGGCAATGTTGAGGCATTTACTGTGAGACTGCCCCAGAATTTCCAAGGCAAGAGTTCTAATACTCGTGGCTGCATCTGTACTAGTTAGTCAACAATAATTGTATGGTTGTAATTGACACACAGGAATTTATTATCCCACCAGTGGCAAACAGAACTTTTCTAGTCATGGAAGCATCGTATCAGAATTATAAGGAATATAACAAAAATTGCAAAAGGGCAATCAAATTAACAAAAATGGATAATGAAAAAAGGATTGCAATAGACAGTAAGATCAACCCTAAAAAGTTTTTTAGGTACCTTAATAATAAAAAAATTAGAAAAAAAAATAAAGTAAATAAGACACCTGGCCCAGATGGCATACATCCAATAGTTCTCAAGGTCAGTAATAGCCAAAACATTACATTTAATTTTCAAGGACTCTATTTCAACAGGCTTAGTAACACAAGATTGGCATAAAGCAGGTGTGGTGCCTATATTTAATAAGGGAGCTAGATCACAGTCGGGGAATTACAGACCTATAAGCCTGACTTCAATAGTGTGGAAACGACTTGAAGGTTTAATATGGGATAATATTCAGGAATACCTAATGGAAAAGAAAATTATTAGTAATAGTCAGCATGGATTTATGAAGGATAGATCATGCCTAACTTACCTTATTTGTTTCTTTGAGGAGGTAAGTAGGAATTTATACTAGGGTAATGCAGTTGATGTGGTCTACTTAGATTTTGCAAAGGCTTTTGATATGGTTCCACACAAGAGGTTGGTGTACAAAATAAAGCAAATTGGACTCAGTAAAAATATATGCACCTGGATTGAAAACTGGTTGAAGGATAGACAACAGAGGGTTTTCATAAATGGAACTTTTTCAGGTTGAGCTAAAGTCACGAGTGGAGTACCTAAGGGATCGGTACTGGGACCCCTGCTTTTTAATTTGTTTATTAATGACCTTGAGGTTGGCATCGAGAGCAAAGTCTCCATCTTTGCTGATGATACTAAGGGGGTCATGCACTAAGTGGCAAAAAGTCACTTTTCGATTCAGTAAGCCCCGAGATGCTGACGAAAACCGAAAAAAGTGCCTTTTTTGCGGCATTTTTTTTCCGGCAGCGGCGTGGTGAAAAGCCACTTTTTGCCCCTACTCACTGGGTTTTCAAACACGCTCAATTTTAGTAGCCCCGAGCAACGTTTTGTGCGCTCTAGAATGGAGATTTTCACGCCAATCCGTCACGGCAACTCAAGTTGGCAAGTTGCTGGGGAGAAGTATCGGCAAGGGCGGAGGGACGGCACTTATAAAAAATCAGGCCTTTTTCCTGCCTCGGATTGATGCCGGGGGTCTTCGGAGCTGTAACCCATTAATACATGCACCGGAGCCCCTCGGCATGCATCCGAGACAGGAAAAATGCATTTACAGGCCACTTCATTACTTTAGCGGCTAACCGCTAAGGCAATGAAGGGGTTAACCACCCGATCCAGGTTTATTGTGGCTAGCGGGTGTTGGTGAAGGGGGTATTTGGCCCTTGGTGGGTGTTTAGGGCTTGCGGGGGGGTTGAGGGTGGACTTAACTCCTTCATTATCATAGCGGTTAATACCGCTACGGTAATGAAGGGGTTAACCCCCCCCCCCCGCTACCCAACCGCAAGCCCTAAACACCCACCGTTGGGGCTAATACCCCCTTCAACCACGCCCGCTACCCACAATAGAAAAACTACACACTACAGCCCCACTAATATATATATATATACAGTGTTCGACAAACCTATACATTTGGACGCTCCGGGCGAGTGGATTTAACATCGTGGTGAGCTCTTATTGGTCCAAGCAGCAAATGTGTGGTACTAGGTGGCGAGTAGATTTTTTTGTTCGTCAAGTAGATTTTTTGGTGATATGTCGACCACTGTGTATATATATATATATAATACACCAACAATCCCTATATCCCCCTAACATACAGTACATATATGTCAATTTGGGGATGCACAGCAATTATACTATTGGCCAGCGGTGGCCCTCGGGTGTTCCCAGCAGGTGTCCCCACTTACTTGCAGTACCAATACTGTGCCCCAAGACACCTGCAAGCCCACCCATGGAGACCCCATTTGGGGCCCACGGCGCCTGGTGGGGACCACCCGGAGGCCTCCAAACCCTGGAATACTGGTACACTGTGGGGCCTGCAGACACCCGCCAGGACCACTGGGGACTCCCGTGGGCCTGGGGTATTAACCCTGTATGTAAAAGAATAAATCATGTATTTATGGGGGGCACAGAGGGTGGGTTATGTATTGTTTATTAAATATAGTGATGTTTATTGTGGGTAGCGGGGGTGGGGGAAGGGGGTATTGTCCCGAAGCCAGGGTGGGTAAGCCTCCCATTGGGTTGTGGGTGAGGGTGGTTAGGCCTCACGGGGTGGGTAGTGGGGGAGGGTGTTTAGGCCTTCCGAGTGGTGGGTGAGGGTGGGTTAACCCCTTAATGACTATAGCGGTTAATGACCGTTAAAGTGATTAAGGGGTTAGGGGACATTACATTATCTCTTTTTATTCTTGTGTATGTTTTGCAGCACCCGAGGGCATGGACAGTGATGAAGATGAGGATGGCCTTCATTGTGGCAGCTGAGCAAGGGTGAGTGGAATGTGTATTTATAGTATTTATTCTGCTTTATGTACTATTATCTATATGTGGAAAATAGTAATTTTGCCCATTACTATACTCTATGTGTTAGGGGTTGGGGGGGGAGTGGGTGTATTTATTTATAAGTATTTATGTGTTTTTAAGTTATTTTTTGGGGACAAAGAATTGATACTGCTGGCAAGCGGGGACCCACGGACACCTGCGGGCCACCGCCGGCCTATTGTATAATTGCTGTGCATCCCAAAAATTACATATATGTACTGTATGTTAGGGGATATTGTGATGGATTGTATAAAATGCATATTTCTTCTTTCTTTGTAATGTGTACCTTGCCATGATTCCTTACTCAAAATGGCTACCACAGCTACCCCTCCCATCAAGTATGGAAGATGGCACCGAGGAATTCCACTCAAATGCTGATGTGTCCAAGAAAACCTACAATAACAAGACCATAAATCATAACAACAAGACCATACAAGGACAAGACCTAACAAAGAACCAATGAGACAAAGAACCACTGAGACAGCTCTTTTGCATACAAACTTCCTCCCCTACAGCCCCTGTATATGAACGCAAGCTGTGTAGTAATAAAGTCAGACATTATCATTCTGAACGTGTGTCAGCGTGATTTTTTCTCAGTGCACACATTACCTACGTAGGAAAATAATCTGAACGGGGACAGATACTCTGAAGACGTTTTGGTCTGATCCAAATTATCCAAATCAGCTGGCGCCCAACGTGGGGCCCTGGGTTGTGAACCAACAGACAGCCGTGCGCAGAGGGACCGGGGTGGACCAAGTGCGGACGCGGCAGGAGACTGATCACCTCTGGAGTACGGTAAGATAACATTTATTATCTACCGATACGCACTGTCTCCGCTGTTGGTCTATTTCTGTGTCTCATACGGCTCTCCGAAGTTCACCTAAAGACAGGTAGATATCTTGCCCAGAGCCCATTTTAAACTCAAACCTGTTACCTAGACTATCTGTCACCCGGTATACGTTTACATGTTGTATATGTTAGTCAGTGCCGCAAGTGGGAGCCCAAAGTGTAGTGGGATTTTTCCCGGCTGACTAGCATACTGTCACTGTATGTTGTATACTTGGTGGAAGGAGGGGAAAAGGGGGAGTAAGGGAGTAAGGGATAGTCGGTTCAGAGAGGAACACATGATCCCTTGAGTGACTGCGTGGTTGGCGCGTTGCAGAGGGAAGGGTGTTAAAGAGGCGCGTTACGGTTTTTAGCAGCGCGGAATCCTGCCAACTGATTCCTGATTCCTGAACAACCTTTTCCTCTCTCTCGTAATCAAGTTGTATGTTATGTCCAAAATGTGTTTGTGTATTAGTGTTGAGAATTCATGAGGACGGGTGGGGATTGTTGAGAGTAGAAGAGATAGCCCATAGGTGCTTGGGCGATAACCCCTAGACGTTAAACTACCCGAACTCCTGTTTTTTCCGCGTTAATGTACGCTTTGCAGTAAGAAAGAAAGAAAGTGAATAGGAAAGAAATAGCAAGTGGATTTGCCAATAGTTGAGGAAGTTGGTATTGAGGGTTATTTTTATGAAAGGTTTATATGCAGAAATTGGGATACAATTATAGATATTGTGTATATTATTTGAAAGGGAAAGAAAGTGTTATAAGTGAAGGGAAAGAAGAGGAAAAAAAAAAAGCAGGGCATTTTTGCTAGTAATTGCAGTGTAGCTTGAAAAAAAAATCATGGGAACACAGGCAAGTAAGACAGAGAAAGGAGTCTTAGCCTGCCACCTAGTGGCGGAAAGAGAGAGAACAGAACGAAAAGGAATGGGAGCAGCCCTGCAACTGGTAAAGATTTATTTAAAGGGTTTGTTCGTACTGGCCACACGAATGGGTCTTTTAAAACCAGAAAATATTCTTTTTCCTTCTGTTCTAATAGCAACTAGAAAGAGGGGTCTTTTTCTGTGGGAGTGAGAAGCTTAGTGAGCACCGTCTTGTGTGTTTTTGAATCCTACAGGGAAACATACCTTACGTTAATATGGGTCAAAAGAATTCTGTTGAGGGACAGAAGGGTCCCGCTGCATTTATTTTATTATTGCCAGGACAGAAGTTAATATAATAACAAGTGAAAAAGAAAGCAAGTAGGCTGTTTAAAGTATGTGGTATTACTGCAGCAGAAGGCAGGTTACAGCCAGTGGCGAAAGATATTGAAAGAAAAGAGAGGAATTTTGAAGGATAACAACCTGCTGAAGACAGCAGAAGCCTGGTTTAATGTTGCTAAGGCTGTCCAGAGAAAAATGGACCGAGCAGTAGATAGAAAAGGGAGGGAAGGTTGTATTTCTTTATCACCCTTGCGGTGACTGTACAAGTAACCCCCCTGAAAATGACCAACCCCCACCCTATGCTGGTGCTGACTGACCCCCCTGGACATGTTTAAGGTGTGGCACCCAAAACCCCCAATGCAGGGAAGATTGTTTTAATTGTGGTGTGCAGCGCCACGGTGTGACTGATTTATCTATACTCACTCCTTTGTTACCTTCGCTACCAGCTCCAGCAGCACCCCCACCTATATAACCCACTACCCCGCCCACGAATGACAAATCAACCTTGACTGTTCATGCAGCAGAACTATATCCTGTGATGCAGGCAGACGGTTCCTATTACACCCCGACTGTGCCCCTAATGCCCCTGATGCCAGCCCTTTCACCCCAAACAATCACTGCCCCAGCGGTAGAGATTCAAGTCTACCCTGACACAACAATAGCACACAGACCTAGCAGCAGTGTCCACTACAGTACGCCCGGTAGTTTTGACTCAGATAGTGAGTCACAGGCCACTGCACAAACATGACCTGGAATACTAACCTCAGACAACCCCCAGTACCCGACCGCGGCCCAAGGTTATATGGGCAGATGCCCAAGCAGGTAGAAGGCGCCCCAATAATGTATGTCCCCTCACCCCCTTCCTGGTAGACACAGGTGCATCCAGGAGCGTAATTAGAGCTGCAGATATACCCGACCCTTCCTATTTGTCTGATATTGATGTTTCATGTGTGGGGGTAGATGGCACTCCGCGCTCTAGCCCATTAACACGACCCCTGCAGATAGATCCCTACCCTGAACTATTTGCACAATTTGTAGTTTCTTCTACTTGCCCGCTTAATCTGCTTGGCGCTGATGTTTTGTCCAGGTTACAGGCCTCCATAATATTCTCCGAGGACGGCACCATTGATGTAACCTCCCCGCTCTGGTAGTCAGATATCTCTGCCCTTTGTTCCCTTCCAATACTTTTGGCATTAGCGGACAAACCCTCAGCTGCCAGTATATCACCCGCTGTCATGGATAGGATCCCGTCCAAATTATGGTCCACAGGCACTGAGGATATCGGGCACCTAACGGTACCGCCTATTGTTGTACAGCTCAAACAAGGGGCCCCGCTTCCCCGTAAACTGCAATACCCCTCTTTTCCCTGTGAAGAAACGCACCGCGAAGGGTGAACCTGATAAGTATAGAATGGTTCAAGATCTTCAAGCAATAAATGATGCAACCATTGTACGATGTCTTAACAACAAATCCCTTTCAGATGACCCCAGAGGCTTCCAAGAATTTCACTGTTCTCAAACAGGTAATATCCTCGGCCCCTGCCTTGGGCCTCCCAGACTATGATTTACCCTTCAAGCTTTTCGTATCAGAACGAAATGGACATGCAACTGGAGTGTTAACGCAGCCACACGCTGGCCGATGTCGACCTATTGGTTATTACTCCAGCCATCTCGATGCTGTGGCTCGTGGTGGACCGTCCTGTCTTCGTGCTGTCTTTGCTGCTCAAGCACTGCTGGATAAAACTTCAGATATTGTTCTAGGGCATGACCTCATTCTCCTGGCACCACATGACATTGCTGCTATTCTCAATCAGACACAGCCAAAACATCTGTCCACTGCCAGACACCTCAGGTTGCAATGCTCGCTTCTCATTCCAGACAGTGCCAAGTGCTTAACCCCTCCACTTTTCTTCCACTTCCCGAGGGGGGAGATGTGCAGGGACATGAACAAGAACAAAGCACAGCTGGAGTCGACCTACCCCATGATTGATTCGAACTCATGAAGCTAGAACCTGCTCATCTGCCCACGGTGAGTGAAACGCCGATACAGAACCCAGATCTAATCCTGTTTGTGGATGGTTCTCGATATGCTGATCAACAAGGCACCTACCATACGGGTTATGCGGTCACCACAGACTCTGTGGTCCTACTGGCAAGCACACTACCGTCAACAGCATCCACACAAGAGGCCGAACTACAAGCTCTCACTGCAGCGTGTAAACTGGCAGAAGGACAAACGGCGAATATCTACACTGACTCTAGATATGCCTTTGGTGTAGCACACGATTTTGGAGTCATTTAGCAAACCAGGGGATTTCTGACAGCAGCAGGAACACCAGTGAAACACAGCTCAGCCATACAAGCTCTGATGGACACCCTACTCCTTCCAAGCCATGTGGCCATCCTGAAGGTAAAAGCCCATGGGAAACTGAACACAGAAGAAGCCAGAGGAAACCATCTGGTGGATGCTGCGGCAAAACAAGCTGCCAGCGGGATATGAGAAGTGGAAGATCGAGTGGACACGACAAGGATGGTTCCGTTAATGCAGAACCTCCCAGTAAATCGAGAATATCTGAAGAAGTTGCAAGAATCTGCAACAAAGGAAGAAAAGGAAAGCTGGAAGAAAAGAGGTGCATCACCCCAAGAAGGAATTTACGAGTACAAAAAGAAACTTTGTCTGCCACGGGCACTGTATCCTGCTGTGGAACAATGTGCACATGGAGCAGCACATCTCTCGAAGACTCTTATGAATGCACTGATCGACAAATACTATGTGGCGCCTAGAATTACCCCAATGACTAGTAATTTCTGCAAATTATGTACAATTTGTGCAAAGTGTAACCCAGGACGTGTGGAAAAACCACCGCAGAAACACGTTTCAAGGCCCTTATACCCTTTCCAGCGTATCCAGATTGACCATATTCAGATGCCAAAGTCGGGCCGTTTTGAATATGCGTTAGTAATTGTAGATATGTTTTCAGGATGGCCAGAAGCCTATCCTGTCACCAATCTCACTGCGAAAACAACAGCAAAAAAACTCCTGACAGAGGTGGTTTGTAGATATGGGGTACCTGAAGTAATAGAAAGCGACCAAGGCCCTGCTTTCACTGCTACATTAGCTAAAGAAATTTGGTCCGCGCTAGGGACCACCCTTGCTTTCCACACCCCATACCATCCCCAGAGTAGCGGAAAGGTAGAAAGAATGAATGCACACTGAAAACTAGGATGTTGAAAATGGCCCAGGAAACAAATATGCCCTGGCCAGATAGTCTACCCATTGCTTTGTTCAGTGTTTGATACACCCCACGAGGGGAACATGCTCTATCCCCATTTGAGATACTGTTTGGTACTGCCCCCAAACTTGGTTGTTACTACCCACAGCAGTTACAGATGCAGTCTGATGTTTTGACCAAATATGTAACTGCCCTAGCGCAAGAACTAACCAATATGCATGGTCGAGTGTTTTCTTCTATTCCAGATCCAGATCTAGATACCGGGACTCATAGACTCGTGTCCGGAGACTGGGTACTCGTGATTTTTGTAAGGAAACCATCCCTAGAGCCCAGATATGATGGTCCTTTCCAAGTTCTGTTGACCACAGCCACATCAGTCAAACTAGCTGGCAAGAACACCTGGATACACGCCTCTCATTGCAAGAAGGTTCCAGCTCCCAACGAGGACATCTCAGAAGGAAAATGATGCTACACTGGCGACACACTTTATTCGAGCTCGGCTAGTCCCACGAATTCGGGTATACCCGGGTGTATTGAGGTTTGTGACTGTTTTCTGCCCGAGTGCATTGGGTTATTTTCCAGGCAGGGATTGAAGCATTTTATTCCCGCTGGCTGCAATACTGCACAGTATATATATATATACTGCATTACAATTCATGAATTTATGCCATCTGGTAGACACGCGAAGCATTGCAGCCTATTAAATCCTAATCATTATCATTTAACAGATCAGCCGCCCGTCAGCCAGGCATGAACCCAGGCTGGGAAGGCAAACGCAACGGGGCTTGTCAGAGGTGAGGAGCGGCGCATTCCAGGTATCTGCCAGGTACATACTGGGTATTTGCTCGAATAAAGTGTGTCGGTGCAGTATATATCTTTTGCTTGTTGGGTCTAGGGGGGGGGGGCACAAAAGATTTCTATCACCCAACATGAAGGGGTAGTCATGTTTTGGTATAATTCATCCAATACTCATGTAGCTACCTTCTCCTTTGATTATTGTAATATAGTCCGCTGCCCCTCAACACATTGGCAATGTAATCGATACAGCAATGTCGGTTTCAGGTCTACTTATATATGTGTAACGGATTCCTACTGGGGACAGGAATGTAATTACTGGGGAGTAGTAGGATGGAACACGGGAACAGATTGGGGATACCGACCACAAAATGGTCTAGCAAGGAAAGACGGGATGGCAAAAGATTCTTGCCCAAATAGGCGTCGCAATAGTTATTATTTTTGTTTTGTTTGTGATTATTGTCTGCTGTGTTCTCCCATGTTTTAAAAAGTTTATGACCAAAGCTGTTGACAATAGCACTCCTACCCTTTTTTTTCTGCAGTCAGATAATAATACTCCACTCTCGGAAGATGGTCCATTTACTCCGTTACAGTCCCTCCCAGTTAAGTACAATAGTATAAACCCATAGGGACAGCATCTGACTTCCTTATGTGCAAAGTCTTTGGCAAGGGGGGTCATGGACAAGCCATGACTCGTCTAACGTACAGCACAAAAGAGTTCCCAGGCACATCTGGACAGATGAGTTAGTATACATCTAGGGACAGACTCAGAAATAGACATTTCAAGGGGGGACTGTGATGGATTGGATAAAATGCCTATTTCTTCTTTCTTTGTAATGTGTACCTTGCTATGATTCCTTACTCAAAATGGCTACCACAGCTACCCCTCCCATCAAGTATGGAAGATGGCACCGAGGAATTCCACTCAAATGCTGATGTGTCCAAGAAAACCTACAATAACAAGACCATAAATCATAACAACAAGACCATACAAGGACAAGACCTAACAAAGAACCAATGAGGCAAAGAACCACTGAGACAGCTCTTTTGCATACAAACCCCCTCCCCTACAGCCCCTGTATATGAACGCAGGCTGTGTAGTAATAAAGTCAGACATTATCATTCTGAATGTGTGTCAGCGTGATTTTTTCTCAGTGCACGCATTACCTACGTAGGAAAATAATCTGGACGGGGACAGATACTCTGAAGACGTTTTGGTCTGATCCAAATTATCCAAATCAATATAAGGGTTGTTCGTGGCACAGGGGGTGTGTTGTATATTGCAATGATTATTGGGGGCAATTGTCCCCAATACACATGCTATTATGTCGTATCGTATCGTCGCGTCTTGGACGCTATAAAGATGGTGGCGACACTGGCACCCGATGCCCCGTAACTCGGGAACACTATTATTAAAAATACATTAATGCTGCTTCATTACCATAGTGGATAGCCGCTACGGTAATAAATTATTGTTTATTGATATGTGTGTTTTACTCATAGTATAGATGTGCAGGGGGTCTCCGGAGGTGAAGCGCATTGGCTATAGGTTTGGGGACCCGCTGCTTCCCGAGATACAGGCCCCGTTATGGGGTGCCGGTATCCCTCTGCTTTGTTTAAATCCCGCGGTCACGTGATCAAGACATTTAAATGCAAAGGGATACCGGCACCTCATAACGGGGACTGTATCTCAGGAAGCAGGGGGTCCCCGGACCTGAAATCAATGCAGTTCAGCTCCGGAGACTCCCTGCACATCTACACTATGAATAAAAATGTTATTAATTTTTTTTTTTGTGCCAATGTTTGCGTAGAGAGAGTGACGGATTTCTCTCTGCTGCAGGCTGATCTTGGCAGGGGAGGCCTTATTGGCATGTTATCGGCAGGCAGACGGTTTCGTCACTGGCTAATCGCCATGTTTGGAAATGTTGCTCTCGCAGGATTCACCAGGGATTCGGCCATTCCTGCATACTGTGAGGGCAACACGCACAAAACATGGCGAGCTCAAACCCCTGCCGAAAACACTTTTTCGCCGCTTAGTGCATGGCCCCGTAAATTTTGTAAGATAGTAGAATCAGAGCAGGATGTAATTTCTCTCCAGAAGCACTTGGAGAGACTGGAAACTTGGGCAGGTAAATGACAAAAATAAACAGGCAACTTACAAATTAAATGGGGAAAAATTAGGGGAATCCTTGATGTAGATGGATTTAGGAGTACTGTAGACAGCAGGCTTAGCAATAGTGCCCAAAGTCATGCAGTAGCTGCAAAGACAGACAAGATCTTATCTTGCATTAAACAGGCAATAGATGGAAGGGAAGTAAACATAATTATGCCCCTTTACAAAGCATTCAGAAATGAAATATCCCAGCCAGGCAGGTCCATTGTATTAATACGCAAGTGACAAGAAAATTATAATAGAAAAGCTTGTAAAAATAATAATAAACATATCTTAAAATAATACTTTTTCTATCACGCTAATAGGGAAAAGAAGGGGCAAACACAATAAAATCCATATTTTTCAAACACAGCAAATAATAAAGATGAATAATAATATTTATCTTAACTTTCCTATAATGGTTTACTAAAAGCAACAATATCTAGGGATCCACACGGTTGATTGTTATCAGTATTGATATTAGAAATGTGTTTTCCTTGCCATTAGAAGGATTGGTAATTGGATTGTGACAGCACTGTGCAAATAGTATGCATTTAAAATGATTATATGGCACACAGTATGTAAACAGTGAGACTTATGTAAACATTTTTGTGAGGTCCAGCAATATAGCATAGCTGCTGTGGGTAAAAAAAATGGGACCAGAATGCTGTATATTTTTGGTCTCATTGTACAACGTGAAACTTTCTGGGGCTACAGTATATTCTCTGAAATGCTATAACCATTACTGCTCAGTGACAATTCAAAATGCATGTCTGTTAATGATCAAAAAAAGCTATCCCACTGAAGCTAAAATATCCTAGACTCAATCATAAAGTAATCTTTCACTTGTCCCCTTTTAGCTTTGCCCTTCTATATTACATGCTGAAAAGTTTTCTACATACAGTAATTGGAGACATGTTAGTAATGCAAACAGAAAGATCAAAATAATTTCCTAAAACAATTTGACACCCAAATAGTATAAAAAAAATTAAATGACGGCACATTTTGACTTGTCATGGTCAAGACTCATGTCAAATATCTTGTGCTTTGTACTGCATGGGAGAATCTATATTAAACAACCCATCGCTTGTGGTTATACCTAAGAAGAAAATATAAATATGATATTGATTTACATTAAATAAAATCAATACCTTGCTATCTGTAATGGTTAAAAAGTCTCATCTGATCATGTTTATGGCTTAGCACGCATGGAATGTTCCATTTTATCTGATTTATCTGTTTAATCAAGCAGATATTCCATCTGTTACTTTTCTATGGTAATGGCAGAGAACAAGCTTAAATTGATCATCATAGACAACCAAATCATTCACTAATGCAGTGTTGTTTTTGACACAGAGCTTTGAAAGAAGTGGCTGATCTAATACGATGTTTATTATATGAAAATATGATTTCACGGATTGTCGGCAATATTTTCAAATCCTTGTCAACAGGAAACAGTTGATTTTTTTGTAACATATTATACAAATGTAATACTACAGTACATCTACTGTATCTGGAAGAAGCTTGGGTCATCGGTGATTATTATTCGTAAGGCTAAAGGACATGAACTCTTCAGAATGCAGCCTGGTAAGAATAATGAATGCCTCACTGCTGTTACAAAGAGAAAGTTACTCCAATCGCTCTATGAATTTGGATAAATCGTCTCAGTACATGCTTCGGGAATGGATTATCCACCCCTCCTATTGGGAAATGAAAATGTTTCTGATTCCTCCTATTGTCGGTTTTGTTGCAGCAATTTTCGTTATACCTTCTATTTTGTTTGCAATTTTTACTAACTTCAGCATACGTCAAGAGACGAGATTCTTACTCCTGGGAAATGCTCTAGTTTGTGATTTAATATATTTGCTATTCTACACCCTGACTGCCATTTGTAATGTGATGAACATGAAGCTTCCCAAACACTTGTGTGTGCTGCTTCTTTTTTTGCTCGCCATTACCTACTGTGGAGGAGTTCTCACCGCAGCTGCAATGGTTGTGGACACATATTTGGCAATTCTGTGGCCTCTGCACTATGTGTCATTGTTGCCTCCTTCAAGAACTAAGAAGCTAATAGCGTTACTTTGGTTCTCATCTTGCTTCTTCCCAGCAATAGTGTTTTTAGCCTTGTACTTCACTCAAATACCAGGACCATGTCCACTTGAGTTATGTTCTCTACCTGTAATTCTTGTAATGACTTTACACGGAGATGATACAATCAAGTTGTGTTACATTCTATTTGTTACTATTTTTCTGCTGTGCTTTTCATTGATACTTTGCTGTTATGCAGTTCTGTGTTATAAAACAAGAGAAACTGGAATATGGAAAAGTGTTTCCTCCAGAGCTAATATCACATTTGTGATGCATCATACCATATTATTCTTTTACTTTAGCCCCCTTTTACTTCTTCTAGCAGAATCCTTATTGTATATTAACAATGTTATAGGTCTCAGAACAGGATTATGGGTAACTATGACAATCTGCAATGTTTTAATAGTTTTGCCAAAAGCTGCATCTCCTTGTTTTTATGGGCTTCGATATAGAGAAATATATCATTCACTGAAGCTCTTTTTCAGATTGAAGAAACACAGTCTAGTTGCACCTGTTATGTCAAATTAAGAACGTTTGTACCTTAGACATGTAGGAGGCTATGTACAGTATCAGTCTTACAGCTGCAGAACTGGAGCAAAAAAACTGCATAAGATTTATCAAAGAATAAGGTTCCATGGATACAATGGGATGTTTTGCTTTGATAAATACAGTATGGTGCATATATTGTGCTCTAGTTTTACAACTGGGGCACTTTGATACATCACCCGCACCAGATGTATTAAAGGAAAAAATCCAATTGAAAGAAATTGAATACAATTTGATACAATTTAAGACTTTTTTTTGCCTTATAATTATACCATTCTTACCTTGATACATAGACCCCCTTGAATCGGTTCATATAAACTGATCCACATTATGTAATTCATATATTTGAAATACATGAAACAGTGTAACTACAGATGTAAATATGCCAGTGGTCCCAAAAGAGTTTTCACAAACTCTACTCAATGTACTGTGAAACTGCCTTATTTGCTTGGCAAGTTTCTAGGTCCATTTAAATTAATAGGAATAAAGGGGTAGATGTATCAAAGTAAATAAAGTGAAAATATAAATGTTTTGTTATTCTTTGTGTCACTATAAAACTTTAATGTTTTATGGTGGATTTGGTTTAATGGGAAGATACTCGGCTACATCTACTGTATGTAACCATTTCTTTGCCATATTATTGTGCTTTCTTTATTGAATCTAGATGAGAAAATCTAGTTGCGAAAAACACAAGAAGAAGTATCACAGAATATAAAAAAGCATATTTTATTTCCCAGAAGTTTCTGGGTGCATACCTAACTAAAAAAAAAAGAAGTAACAAAGATTCCAAAGTTTTCAGTAAGCAGGCCTTAATTATACGGCCATTTTTAATAAAGCACAATGGCAATAATGTGATGAGTCCCAGTGAAAAAAAGTACAATCATAAACTGAATAAAGGGCCTATTCATTAAAGATAATAGAGTTTTGACCATTGAAAGGCAGTTTAGAGAGAGACAGACACATACAATTTTTATTATGCTAATCTCCTCTATCATAACACTTTTGTCAGGAAAAGTGCATTCAAATGAGTTTTCTTTGCAGTGATATTTTTGTACTGTATATTTAATTTTGAATAAGGTGAGAATTCTCGGTTATTATTGGTGCTGTAACTTCCTTTATCAGGCAATTTTGCACTGCATTTATTGGAATTGATTGAATAGGCCCTTTATTGTATATATTAAAGTTAAGAATTTATTAATTTAGTTTCTTACATTTGATGCGGATCTGTTATCCAACTATTTTACACCCCTGCTGGATTGTTCTATAGTAGAAATAAGCAGGAAGATCGGAAACCTGAGAAGCAAAGAGGAATACTCCAAATAGCACGAAGAACATATTGTAATTCCTTTAAAAAATCTTCTATTTACATTCTTTAAATAGCAAGTGGGCTTCAGTGATCTAAAGGGACATGTTACAAATAACTGAAGTCGCAGGTAATTAAAATCAGATTTTTGTTTCTAAACCTCAAGTTTATTAAATTATTATCCTATGTAATAAGCTTAATGCTTGTAAAACACAGCACTGATGGTAATCATTATAATATGGACGCCCCATTAGTTTTGTACATTTGGTATTTGTTATTGTCTATCAGAACTATAAAAAAAGTTTGTAATCATTGTCATTTTGTTTTTTCTTTGCATCTATTCATTTCCATAATTCCAGTAGGTCTGAGGTGTCGTCATTAGAGATATACACTTTACCACTTGTTTTCATTTTGGTGCTAATAAAAATGTAGATTTTGGTTTTACTTAAGCAATTGGTTTGGAATTTAGAATATGGTGGAATGCAAAAAAATAAAAACAAATCTACATTAAATAAAGTTAAGTTTGTTTATTTATTATTTGCGTTTTTTAAAAAATAAATATCAATTAAGTAGTAATTAAATAAAACTTCACTAAGGGTCTCTTGTACAGTTTTATTTTATTATTACTTATGAGACATATAATTTAAAAAAAATCTGTTAAAATACATTTATTTATATATACAGATGTATAAAAGGAAGGGTTATTTGTGTTATATTTGAAGAACATAGTCATGTATTAAAGATTCATTGATGATATCATTTTTATTTGGAAGGGAGTAGAGGAGTCTCTTAATCAGTTCCTAGACAATTTGAACAACAATATGGAGTTAACCTTTACGCATGTTTTAACAGTAAAAACATAGAATTTCTGGACATTGAATTATTAATTCAAGATGACGACACTATTTACGCTAAACTGTTCCAGAAGAATTTTGACTGTAATGGCTATTTGGAGGCGACTAGCAATCACCGCCCAAACTTGATATAGAAGATCCCTTATGGTCAATTTAAGAGAGTAAAGAGAAACTGTTCCAGAGAGGAAAAATTTCATCACAGATTCCAATAAATGATCAAAAAGATTTAAACAAAAAATTTAACTCATCTGTTGTTTAAAAATTTAGGGGAAAAGCATCAAAACTCAATATAAACTCTCTTTTAGAAATTAAGACCAAGACCGATAAGTGTAAAAACGAGGAGAATGTATAATTTATTAATAAATACAACAAAACGGCATCTAATATTCTAAGTATTTTTCGAAAAAACTGGCATATATTAAAAGATTAATTAATACACAGAATCTCAGCAAGCTCAAGAACCCCAAAACATACCAATATATATATTGTCTTTTAGCAACAGCAGTAAACATTTGTTTTGTCTTATCTGTTCGTGGTGGGAACACGCTCCCAAGTGTCCATGCAAATCCTCTGGTACTGTGATACTTGGAGGGGCCGTCCACCCCGAAACTGGAAACAGGGGAGCAGCGTTACCCCCAGCCTCCAGGCTCTAAGGAGAGAGAGTGAAATGCAATACCTCTCTGCTCTAAATACCTGTGCATGTGATTAGAAGAGCAGGTGAGGGAGAACTAGAGCCATTGTAATCTGTGGTCTGGATTATCCATCCAGCTGCCTGAGTTAATGGGAAGCTGTGGAACGGATCATTTTTAACTATTCCTGCACTTTCTACTCTAAAATGGGGCAGAAAGCTGCCTAACATCTTTGGACTATGTCACATATCCCCCTCCCCAGCTCACACCTACTGGGGTGAGCGGCCATGGACCTCACTGGGGTGAGCGTCCTACCTGAAATACTTGAGCTAACTCCTCAGTACAACATTAAGTATTCACATGACACGAATATGAACTTTTTCCACAGCAATTATGGACAATAGGTTTCGTCATAAGAGACTATACTTGGCAAACATATTTTGTTGCTCTCTATTAGGGAACTTTTGAAAAATAAGTGTCTAGCACACATTCTTACAACTCAGGATATGCAAATGCATTCAATGATTACTTTGTGGGGTGTGCCACTAACTTATTAGCGAAAGGCAGCACAATCCCCAAACATGAATATCATCCTGGGAGTATCCCTACAGTCCCACCCCCTCCCAACACTGCCCACAATTTTCAATTTAGCCCAGTATCTGAAGAGGAGATTACACAAGCGCTCCTCAAACTAAAACTAAGCAGCCAATGTGGACCCGACTTACTACAATCTAGGTTCCTACGACTTGGTGCCCCAGCCATTGCCAAACCAATTGCGTCCATAGTCAACTCTATCCTGTCTGCAGGCCATATCCCTAAGACCTGGAAAACTGCCAGAGTTGTCCCAATCTTCAAAAGTGTGGACAAAAACACTGTCTCAAACTACAGGCCAATCTCACTTCTCCCAATTCTATCCAAAGTTATGGAAAAATGTGTCCACTCCCAATTAAGCGATTTCTACACCAAGACAAATTTCCCTAGCCAATTCCAGTCTGGGTTTCGTCCCAAACACTCCACCGTAACTACCCTGCTAAAAGTTTGCAATGAAATCCAGTGTGGAATGGAACGGGGACAACTCACTGGTGCAGTATTCCTAGATTTTGCAAAGGCTTTTGACACAGTTTATCATGTTATCCTGCTTAACAAACTCCAGAGCTCTGGAATAGGGAAACATGCTTTAAACTGGTTTCAGTCCTACCTATCAGGAAGATCCCAACATGTGTCCATATCAGGCTCTAACTCCAACCCCCTGGATATCACCTGTGGTGTCCCGCAAGGCTCTGTTCTGGGGCCCCTACTCTTCTCAATGTTCATTAATGATCTTCCCACAGCTTGTAAGGAAGCCTCAATACACATGTATGCAGATGACACAATACTATATGCACACAGCCATAGCCTCTCTGACCTTCAACACATACTTCAGTCTGACTTTTTGAGACTCGAAAACTGGATTTCCCAAAACAAACTGTTAGGGTGGTGTTAGCGTTGGTTCTAAATACCTGGGCTTATGGTTTGACTCCCACTTAACATTCGGGATGCACATTGATACCCTGACAACCAAGACCTATGCCAAACTAGGGGTACTTTACAGGAACAAATCCTCCCTAAGTCTCCTGGTCAGAAAGCGTATTGCACAGCAGATGCTAATGCCAATTATTGACTATGGAGACATAGTATATGGCTCGGCTCCTCAAACCCACCTTAGCAAACTTGACATCCTCTACAATTCAATTTGTCGTTTTGTTTTCCAATGCAACTACAACACACATCACTGCGAAATGCTCAAAGAACTAGATTGGTCATCACTAGAGTCTAGGCGCAAAGTTCACCTTTCCTGTCTCACCCTCAAATACTTTCTGGGCAAGCTACCCAGCTACCTGAACAAGCTCCTCACCCCTACCACATGCAGCACCTATCACCTGAGATCAGATTCCAAAAGACTATTCATGGTCCCAAGGCTCAACAAAGTATCCGGACGTTCCACCTTCTCCTTCCGTGCACCCCAAAACTGGAACAACTTACCAGAGACTCTCACATCCACCACCAGCTTAAGTTCTTTCAAATCTAAGGCTGTCTCACACTTTAATCTGGTCTGTAACTGTTTCATACGCTCATAATATATATTTTCTTTAACTGTGCATGCAATGTCTTGTATATAATGTATACCCTGTTCATTTATGTAACTGTATTTGTAACCATGTATTATTTGTCTTACTCTGTGCCCAGGACATACTTGAAAACGAGAGGTAACTCTCAATGTATTACTTCCTGGTAAAATATTTTATAAATAAATAAATAAATAATAAATATATTCAGAAAACCAGACAATTTCTATTGCCTCCCTGGGTTTTTCTACTCTAGAATATGAACCTCATTATATAATTTACCAACCGAAAGGGCCATCAACCCTGTATATTAATTTGTAGTTTAGCTACATTTTCAACACAGAGAACCAAGATAACATTGTAATATTGACAAAATGCTTATTCTAGAGGCCTAATATACCTTAACTACAATAGCTTATTTGCATAGTTAAGTGTCCGTGACATAGTCCACACGTGTAATAACAAAAAAAATATCGGTCAATTCCCCAAACACATTTTTTTTTTCTTCTTTGACTTCCAGTCCATTACATTTCCTGACTTTATTTCATAGGCCGCTGCAAACTGCAAATGACTGGACTGTTTCTTTAGCTTCTGATGGAACTCTGGGGCTGGATAGTTTTTGTCTTTATATTGTGGCCCAGAGTGGCGTTATCCGGAAAAATTCAAGGCCAGCGTTGACCTTCGTCGCTTTTGATTTGCAACCTTTGAACCTTTATGGTACTTCTTACTGCCATGTATTTTCTCACGACCATCACTCTCAGAGATTTGGGATTTTCCCTTTGGGGCAATTATATGGTACTTAGAAGATGAAGCACTGATTACCTGGAGCACCTTCACCTTGATGGGGCTCTCACTAACTCCGGCTGTACCCTGTGGCATTTTACCTTTGCAGCCGGCAGGCATGTAGTCTTGGACCTCTCTTTCCTGAGGTCTACATTTATTCAGGCGGAAGTACCGCTGGATAACCAGTGACGCATTTCTCAGGGTTTGATAGCGAATCCTGTTCTGTGTCATCTTAGTCAGAGACTGGATTTTTATAGTTGCTCCTTTCATAATGAGGAACCTGTTTCGTACCATGCGGGCATGGTAGAATGATTGAAGAACACAGGCTGCTTTATTCGGGCGATTGAACTGACGAATTTTCATCCCTCTGTAGGAAGCCTGTAGGATGATAGTTGCGGCGCGTTTACGCCGATAATTTTCTCTTTCCCTTCTTCCATGGATAAGAGCTTTGAAGTGCTTCTGAATTATTCTAATTCTTTTCTCCTTTTTCAAAACGTTAAGTTCCTCCACGAGAGAATTCTGTTTTGTGCATACATGTCGCAATTCTGTTCTCAGAGCGTCCACTTCTTCCTGGTGCTGGCTCTGAGTGTGCATCAATGCATTCTGTAGTGCTTCCTGCACTTCTATTTTTTCCTGAGTCAACTGTTTCTTTACTTTTTCTGCTTGGTCAGTCAAATCTGAATTTTCCAATTTCAGACTCTCATTTTCTTGCTTTACAGTCTCTAACTCACTTAGGGCAATCTCATGGGTTTGCTTCAACATTCCCAGCTCTGTGTTCAGACCGTGGCGCTCCAGGCGTGAGTTTTGCACCTCTGTGCTGAGCGCATGAACCTCTTGTAGAGCCTTCCCGTATTTCTGTTTTCGGATAGCAATCAATTTGTCAGACTTAATCTGTTTTTCATCCATGCTGGCAATTACGGTGTTGGCCTTTTCTAGACTAGTCGTCACCTCTTCCAGCTCACTCCGTAAGAGAGACTCTGTTTTCTTCAAAGCCTCGTACTCCTGTAAAGCTGGAAGTATACACCTCTGTAACTCGGCGTTCGATTCTCGCTCTTTCATTCAACATTCTCGCTCCTTCTTGCTCCATTCTCGCTCTGTCACCAAATCCTGCCACAGGACTTCATAATCATGGCGGGCAGCTTGGAGTGCAGAAACCAAAGCCTCTTTATCCTGGTTCAAGGATTCAGCTTCCCTTTGCTCCTCCTTTTCCTTTGCCACTGTTCCCGTGACAATTCTGCCGGTCACGCTGGTCTGCAGCACATCTCGGCGCCTTTCTGACGCATGTCCTGACAGCGCAGGTTCAAGTGGCTCGGTCACTTCCCCTGTGACTTGAGGAACAGTTTTCTTTTTCTTCTTTCTTTTTGCTTTATTAGCTCCAGGGATATCAGTGGTACTGGGCACACACTCACTGGTATCAGCTTCCACATCTTGCTTGCACTCATAGGGCGTTGCTTGCTTTTGCAGCTGTTTGTCTTTGAAAATTTTTGGGGCACACATCTTCCATGTGACCTACTTCACGACAGGCCCAGCATACTAAATTCATCTGTGGGTACGGCTCTCCTCCAGGGTCGTGATCATAGTATGGCCTGAAGGGACACTGTTTTGTATGGTTACGTACATTACACAACAAACATTTCACGTCGGCCATTTTAGAAACCCGTCAGGGACAATTTGCTAGCTGCAATTTCACTCACTTCAGCAGCTTACATACAGCACTTGCTAGCTGCAAACTCACTCACTTCAGAAAAAGGCATTAGCTTTACAAACAGCACTTGCTAGATGCAATTTTTTTTTTTTCTCTTCAGCAAAACATTTTGGTTTTCTGTTTGGGTTCAGGGTGCTATTGCATCCACACTTCGCACCTCCTCTGTGTATGGTAGAAGCATAACTGATATACACAGTGGGACAGACTTCACTCATAGCATCTGTACTTTAGTTCAGCTAGGCGGCCATTTTAAACCCCCGCATTTATTTGCAAACCCACAGACTTTTTAGTGTCGACCCGCATTCTCCACCATATGTGACAAACGCCCCTCTTTTGGGTCTGTCTGGGTTCTTCCCGACACAGTCTTCTAGGGTTAATTATACAACAAACAGGATCATGCAAAGTATTATATTGCTTAACTCATGCTTCTGCCTGCTTTATTTTCATCCAAGTAGGGTACTGCAGCTTTAACATGTGTAGGTTAAAGGTACTCAGATACTTTCATTCAGCAGTTCACTCATTTCAGTGTTACAGTATTTCCCACACTGTTATTTCAAGTAAAAAGAAACCAAATTATATAAAGAAAATCCTATCCCTTTCAGGGATCTAACTACACATCAGAATCAGTCTCTCTAACAGCTGCTGGCCAACTAGCTTGGTTCCCCAGCTAAAAACAATGCCCTCTCATTTAGGGTCACTTAGATACAGCACAGTCTTTTAGCAACAGCAGTAAACATTTGTTTTGTCTTATCTGTTCGTGGTGGGAACACGCTCCCAAGTGTCCATGCAAATCCTCTGGTACTGTGATACTTGGAGGGGCCGTCCACCCCGAAACTGGAAACAGGGGAGCAGTGATACCCCCAGCCTCCAGGCTCTAAGGAGAGAGAGTGAAATGCAAAACCTCTCTGCTCTAAATACCTGTGCATGTGATTAGAAGAGCAGGTGAGGGAGAACTAGAGCCATTGTAATCTGTGGTCTGGATTTTCCATCCAGCTGCCTGAGTTAATGGGAAGCTGTGGAACGGATCATTTTTAACTATTCCTGCACTTTCTGCTCTAAAATGGGGCAGAAAGCTGCCTAACATCTTTGGACTATGTCACAATATATTTATATATATATATACGAGATTGCTGTGGAGCCTACTGTCCAGGTTATATATTTTATTTGCACTCATCTACATTATTGCACTCCTGCTGCTTTGCTAGCATTTTGCTACCAGCCATTCAGACATTCAAGTTCCTGTTTACACTGTGAACTCTCCCCAGCTGAAACCTCGCTGACATCATTGAGTTCACGCGAGACTCTATTCAGTGTATGCTCTGTGTAGCACCGGAGAGAGGGGAAGGCGGCGTCCCTCGTGGCTTTCGGTCCCTGCCAGGACCTAGAGGGGCTATTGTGGCAAGACACACCGTGGACATCACACCGAAGTCCTCCTCCTTGGGTTCCTGCGTCTGAACGGGCTGAGTTGTACTCAAAAACGCATTTTTTTCAGCTTTGTTTGTGAGTGTGCATTTTTATCCCTTACTCCATAAATTTATTGTTATACAATTTTACGCTATGAGTGCGCCTGTTTTTTCTGTGTTTTTGTATATATATATATATATACACACACACACACACACACACACACACACACACACACACACACACACACACACACACACACACACATACAGTGGTGTGAAAAAAGTTACACCTCTTTGAATTCTATGGTTTTACATATCAGGACATAATAACAACCATCTGTTCCTTAGCAGGTCTTAAAATTAGGTAAATACAACCTCAGATGAATACCAACACATGACATATTACACCATGTCATGATTTATTTAACAAAAATAAAGCCAAAATGGAGAAGCCGTGTGTTAACAACTAAGTATACCTTATGATTCAATAGCTTGTAGAACCACCTTTAGCAGCAATAACTTTAAGTAATCGTTTTCTGTATGACTTTATCAGTCTCTCACATTGTTGTTGAGGAATTTTGGCCCACTCTTCTTTAAAACATTGCTTCAGTTCATTGAGGTTTGTGGGCATTTTTTTATTGTACAGCTCTCTTAAGGTCCTGCCACAGGATTTCAATCGGGTTGAGGTCTGGAGTTTGACTGGACCATTGCAACACCTTGATTCTTTTCTTTTTCAACCATTCTGTTGTAGATTTGCTGGTGTGCTTGGGATCATTATCCTGTTTCATGACCCAATTTTGGACAAACTTTAGCTGCCGGACAGTTCATAGTGGACTCAATGACTGCAAAGTTCCCAGGTTTGATGGCTTCAAAACAAGCCCAAATCATCACCCCTCCACCAACGTGCTTGACAGTGGGTATGAGGTATTTGTGCTGATATCCTGTGTTTGGTTTTCACCAAACGTGGCACTGTGCATTATGGCCAAACATCTCCACTTTGGTCTCGTCTGTCCAAAGGACATTGTTCCAGAAGTCTTGTGGTTTGTTCAGATGCAACTTTGCAAACCTAAGCCGTGCTGCCATGTTCTTTTTAGAGAGAAGAGGCTTGCTCTTGGCAACCCTTCCAACAAACCATACTTGTTCAGTCTTTATCTAATTGTACTGTCATGAACTTTAACATATAATATGCTAACTGAGGCCTTTAGAGTCTGAGATGTAACTCTTGGGTTTTTTGCAATTTCTCTGAGCATTGCACGGTCTGACCTTGGGGTGAATTTGTTGGGACGTCCACTCCTGGGAAGATTGACAACTGTCTTGAATGTTTTCCACTTTTGAATAATCTTTCTCACTGTAGAATGTTGGACTTTAAATTGTTTGGAAAAGCCTTATAACCCTTCCCAGATTGATGCGCAGCAACTATGTAACAATTGCTTCTCTAAGATCATTGCTGATGTCTTTCCTCCTTGGCATTGTGTTAACACACACCTGAATGCTTCCGACCAGCAAACTGATAAAACTTCGGCTTTTATAGAGGTGGTCACACTTGCTGAAGATCAATTAATCAAGGCATTTGATTAGCAGCACATGTCTGCTACTTAGCATCTTAATTTCTATGGAAGCAGTAAGGGTGTACTTAGTTTTTCACACATAGTTTCTCCATTTTGGCTTTATTTTTGTTAAATAAATCATGACACGGTGTAATATGTCATGTGTTGTTGTTCATATGAGGTTGTATTTACCCAATTTTAAGACCTGCTAAGGAACAGATGATTGTTATTATGTCCTGATATGTATAACCATAGAATTCAAAGACGGTGTACTTTTTTCCCCCACACAACTGTGTATATATATATATATATGTGTATGTATGTACACTGTATATGTATATAAGTGTCAAAAGGAATGCTACTGGGCATGGCCAAATGTATACAACAAAAGACAGAGAATCCCAAAGCTACATCAATTATGACAAAAATACACAGTGAAATACCTATTTTGGAGGTTCCCTGACAGAACCTGAGAAGAGCTGAGGAACACAGCTCTTTGAAGATTAAACACATTTATCCTCTTCATTACAAATTATCTGGACTATTGGTCGAGCATTGGTAAGCTGTTTGTTTGTTTAACTAAATGACCCTTTTTCAAGAAAGTATTTCTCTGTCTTTTGTTACACTGGCGGCCAGCTTTACACTACAGCGGCTGCCTCCGCGGGGAATTTAAAACCCCGATCAGATGCGGGCTTTTTTTTTTTTTCTCGGCACCGCAGGCGCTTCTATTGTTCAGCGCCATTAGCGCTCTCACCCACTCCAAGTCTCCAACGCTTCCACTGTCGTCACTTCTGGGTTCCGTTAACCTGATGAAGCGGATGGTGCTTCTCCCAGCACCGGTCCTCTGCTCTGAACTGCTCTACCAGATGCCGGACTCAATGCGTTCCACTGTAGTGTCGCTCCTGACAAAGCGATGGAGACTTGGAGTGGGTGATAGCGTGACTCACCCGGCTCCCGGCGATATCTTGTATAGTTAGTCTCCCTAGTGTGAAGTAGGCTTTCATTTTATGCTTTACTTTTTCCTTAAAGGGACAGTGTGCCTGAGTTATATCGTCTGTCAGTGATATGAAGCATAAACCACTGAAGATTAAGGACGGAGTAACTCAAGTGTATATATTTAAAAAAAAAAATTTTTTTATTAGGAAATAGGCAAAAGTACAGGCATATATCACATCGCGATATCCTAATACACATTGGTTTTCTATTTTACCGTGTTGGAGAGTGAGGGGGGGTACCGCTGAGGGTGGAGCGACCTCAGGGTCACAGGGTGACCAGGGGAGTGAGAGGTCTGAAAAAGAGAGGGGGGCATGGGGGGGGGGGGGGTGAGAGGGGGGGAATAGGAGGAGGAGCCTCCCCCACTGTGTTGACCCATCCATCCTTCAGACTAAGGTCTGGTTAGTCACAGGTTCTCAGTTCGGGTTCCTTTGGGTGTCAGTGAACCTCCCAGGGTTACCTATCTTGTAGTGACTCACAGTCTTACGTTTGAGAAATGCTGTCAGTTGCTCCTTAAGCATTAAATCATCTACTCTTCTCTTAAAAGCCTGAATGGAGGGGGGAGAGATCTTTTTCCAGGAGACCGCCACAGCGCACCTAGCAACAGTAAGGATGGAGGAGATTAATTTTCCTACCGGGCGGTCAATTTCCTCTATTGGCCTGCCCAGGAGGTAGGTCAGTGGATCTGGGGTTATTGTGAGGCTGGTTACCTCTTGGATTAAAATTTGTATTGAAATCCAAAAGTCTTGGATTTTTGGGCATGACCACCAAATGTGGGCCATGTCGCCTCTCTGCCCACAGCCTCTCCAACATAGATCTGAGGCCAGGGGGTAGTTTTGCTTCAATCTAACTGGGGTAAGATACCAGTGGAACATGATTTTATAGATATTCTCTTTTGTTGTGGTACAAATGGAAGTTCCTGAAGCTGTGTCCCATATGTCCTCCCAGTCTTCTCTATCTATGTCTATATTTAGTTCCGCCGTCCACTTGGACATGTAGTCGTGAGTGGAGGGGCCTGCTGTTATCTCCATGCCAGCATATATATTAGAGATCAAGGCTGTTTGATGCGTGCCAGTTTGGCACAACCTCTCAAAGTTGGTAAGGAGAGGAAACTCAAATTTTGGGGACATTTTTTGGAGAAAATGTCTAATTTGGAGATACTTAAATGGGCTCAGTTCTGGGGCCTCGTGTTTTGATCGTAATTCTTGAAAGTTCAGCAGCCTTCCACTGCTCAGCAGGTCGGTGAACACCCTGATCCCCTTCAGTCGGAAATAGTCAAATTGTTTGGGTTCACATCCTGGGGGGAAGTGGGGGTTGTTATGGATCGGAGTAAGCAGCGAGCCTGGTACTGTTAGATTAAACTTTGTTCTGCATTTCCACCAAACTTCCCAGGTGTGTCTTACAGCGCCATGGTTAAAACTGCGGGGTGGTCTATCTCCCTTGTCTATGCACCAAAGATGGGCCTGCAGAGAAGGCGTTTTTACGTAGTGGGATTCAATGTCTAGCCAGCAATAGAGGCCCGGGTCTGTGTTCCACACTACGGCTTGCCTCAATTGGGCCGCTAAGTAATACTTTGTGATATCTGGGACCCCCAGGCCCCCTTTTCCTCTGGATGCCAGAAGGACCGACTTGGCAACCCTGGGTCTTTTGCCCTTCCAAATGAAATTAAACATTTTGTTTTGAATGTTTTTAAGCTCAGAGCCGGGGACATGGATCGGGAGTGTCTGGAAGAAGTATAGCAATCTGGGGAGTATATTCATTTTTACCGAGATCATCCTTCCGATCCATGAGATCTGGAAACTTTCCCATTTATCCAGATCTTTTATGATTTTTCCGAACAAAGCCGGATAGTTGCATTTGTATAGTGATTGGTAGTTACCTGATACATTCACTCCCAGGTATTTAATGTATGAGGAACTCCATCTATAATTAAAGTTTAGTTTCAGTAGGTTAACTTCCGGCTCTGGTACATTTAAGTGTAGGGCCTCTGATTTGTCATTATTAATTTTCAAGTCCGAAATTTTGCCGAACTCCACCAATTCTTTATGTAGGTTGGGAAGGGATGTTTGGGGTGGGTTAGAGACAATATTATGTCGTCGGCAAAAAGTGAGATTTTATAATTTGTGTCGCCAATTGGTACGCCCTGAATGTTAACGCTCTCGCGTATTTTGGCCGCCAGTGGCTCGATCGTCAGGGAGAGGGATGAAAGGGTACCGTTCTTTATTGAGAATATTTGCGCTGTGCCTCCCGGGAGTTTAATTGCTGCTGATGGGTTTTGGTACAATGCTCGGACCCCCTCTAGGAATGAGTCTCTGAAGCTGAATTTTTGCATGGTTTTGTCTAGGAATAGCCAATTTATTCTGTCAAACGCCTTCTCTGCATCCAAGCTCAGGAGGACTGCCTTGGTATTTGTATGGTTAATGTGGTCTATTATGTTTATGATTTTGCGGGTGTTGTCCGAAGCCTGTCGGCCCGAGACAAATCCCACTTGATTGTTATGGACAAGTCTGGGTAGGATGGGGTTTAATCTATTAGCTAGTATTTTGCTGTACAGATTAAGGTCATTGTTCAACAGCGATATGGGGCGGTAGCTCCCACACTGCATTGGGTCTCTGCCCTCTTTGTGGATTATTGCCAGGTTGGCCAATGACATTGAAGCTGGTATGGGATCACCTTCCATAAAGGAGTTGAACAAGTCTAGTAAGTGAGGTGAGAGGGACGGGAGGAATCTCTTGTAGTAGGCGTTTGTGAACCCATCGGGGCCAGGAGCATTGGATAGTTTTAGTGCTTTTACCGCATCTGCTAATTCTTCTTTTGTGATCTTCCCGTTAAGCGTCTCATTCTCCTCCTCTGTTAGGGATGGGAGATTGCAATTATCTAGATAATCCGAGACTGCTGTGAGCCTTGATGCTCTGTTATTATCCTCCTGAGTTCTGAGGTTGTATAATTTGGTGTAGAATTTGGTGAATTCCTCCGCAATGTGTTTGTCATTATACAATATGTCACCAGACCTGTTCTTAATCTCAGTTATTTGGGACCTTTTTTGTACCGCTCTTAATTTGCTGGCCAAAAGTCTGTCAGCTTTGTTGCCCTTGTCGTAGTATCTCTGGTTAGTCCATCGGAGGGCTTTTTCGACATCCTCTAGTTGGATCTTTTTCAACTCATTTCTAGCGGCAGTTAAGGCTTTGTATATTTTCCCCGATGGGTTGGATTTGTGTTGCTGTTCTAGTTTGGTTATTTTCTCTGTCAAGTCTTTGAGTAATTTTGCCTTAACTTTTTTCCTATGGGATCCTATAGAGATAAGAGTACCTCTGATGGTTGCCTTATGGGCCTTCCATAGTACCGCTGGGGGTGAGACTGAACCTGAGTTGGTCTTAAAGTACTCTGATAGGGCTGACTTGATTTCTCTCTCTATTTCCGGGTGATTCAATAGTGAATCGTTTAGTTTCCAGTTAAATGTGCTCGACTTTATGAATGGAACAGAGAGAGTTAGTGAAATAGGGGCGTGATCCGACCATGTGATCGGGCCTATATCAGTTTTTAGGGAGGCCTCCAAGACATTCTTGGTTGTAAAAAGGTAATCAAT
This sequence comes from Ascaphus truei, assembly GCF_040206685.1. Lineage (NCBI taxonomy): Eukaryota > Metazoa > Chordata > Amphibia > Anura > Ascaphidae > Ascaphus > Ascaphus truei. The sequence continues at coordinate 817,710 of NC_134496.1, read as the reverse complement.
GCGAGAGTAGGTCTGGTGAGGTGCAGAGTAGAAGGTATAGTCCCTTTGGCCCTGATGTTGGGATCACCAAACGTCCACTAGGGAGAATTTTTTGATAATTGCTCTAAATGCCGTTCCCGTCTTTAGGGAGAGTACCGTGTGTGGGCGGTTTAAGGGGAGTGATCTATCCTCCATTGGGTTCAAGGCCATGTTTAGGTCGCCCCCCACTATCAGTGATGATAGGTAGGTAGGGTCAATCGTATTCAGAACTTTTTTCAGGAACTCTGGTTTGTTCTCGTTTGGTGCATAGAGGTTGATCAGGGCGATCGCCGTGCCCGCTAGTGAGCCATATACCACAAGAAATCTACCCCCTGGGTCTGAAACTTTTTTGACAAAATTTAATGGAGTTCCCTGATGGATTAAGATAGCGACCCCTCGTTTCTTGCTACTGAACGAGGAGTAATAGCCCATCGGGAATGTATTATTAAATATTTTAGGTGGCTCGTGGTCTGTGAAGTGCGTCTCCTGGAGAAAGATGAAATCTCTTTGGGATCTTTTCATCTCCTGGAGGGCTAGTTTTCTCTTTCTATGGCTCTGCAGCCCTTTGACGTTAAGGGAGATAAGTTTGATTTGGGCCTGATTAGCCATTCTTGTTATCTCTGAAGGGGGCTTTTAGGATCACCCCTTTCCCAACCGGGGGATCTTGGTTAACTACTATGTCTGTGAGGTTGAAGTTTTCATCTCTGGCGGAAGAGGATGACCTATTATCTGCGTCTGGGTCAACAGGTTGGGGGGGTGGGGGGTTGGGTAATGGGTGGGGAGGGTAGAGAACTGCTGGGACAGCACCAGCAGGCAGAGAAAAAGTGGGTGGGGGCCTGAGGGTGCCCCCAAAGGAGTGTAGCCGGAATTGCGTACCGGCATTTGGACTTACGGTCCTTGAGGGGTAAGGGGAGTATGGACCGGCTCGACCAGGAGGGTGTGGACCCCTAGGCGGTTTCTTTGGAATCATTTTCCCCATGTATATAGAGGGGGGGAGTGTGGGAGGGAATGGAGGGGGGTGGGCAGTGGGAAGGGGGCGGGAAGGGGGGGAGGGGAGGTGGAGGGGGGAGGGGGGGTTAGCGGGGGGAAAGGGGAGGGGAGAAGGGGGGTGGAGGGGGGGAAAGGAAGGGTCTCTATGGTAGAGTAGTGATAGCCTGCGATGATCAAGTTTGAACGCAATTATTTCTTGCAACCCATGGGAACGGGTATGGACTCCAATATGGCCCCCTCATATGCGAACTTGTACATGGATGTATATGAGCAGACACAAGTGTTATACGATGCACCACACACACATTGCATCAAGAAGTATATCCGTTACATTGACGACGTGTTTATCATTTGGGGGGGCACCGAAAAACAACTATTGGAGTATGTAATTCACCTTAACACCATACCTTCAACAATCAGATTCACCATGAACTTCAGCATTAAAGAAATTATGTTCCTGGACACAATAATCTGTAAAAACCAAGGGACACTTGCGACACGGGTCTACATAAAACCCACAGACAAGAACACGCTATTACATGCATCTAGTCATCACCCTGTACCCATTAAGAGAGGTTTGCCTCACAACTCTTGCGAGTAAAAAGAATCACGAGCAATCCAGAATTGTCAGATGAAGCCCTACTGATGATGGCCAAAAGATTCTATGAAAGAGGCTATAGCTTTACGGACATCGAGGAGGCACTATCCAAAGTGAGGCGGGTGGACAGATGCTCTTTTAATACCAAAAGGTGGAAAAAACAGTGTAACTTCGAGTTTCAAAGTGGTCAGTACCTACACTACTGCGTCCAGCTTCATCAAGAACTGTGTCAAAAAACATTGGCACGAGGCGCATGCGCGACGGGAACGGAGATGGCGGCTTGAACTAAGTGCTCCGCTACCCGCCGGCAGAAAATAAATAAAAAGTAACGTTAAAACTCAACGCACACATAAATAAGACACTGCACCCACAACAACTAAGCACACGGCACAAAAGAGGATGGCGGCGACCCGAAAAAAGACGAAGCAGAAGGTGGATGTGCGCACCTACTTCGTGGGGGCAAAAAAGACCCGGGAAACAGAAAGCATGGTGGCCTCAGACTCGGACTCCGCACCGGAGCTGGAGATGGCAATGGAGGAGCCTAGAGGGGCGCTTAAGAGAGAGATAGCACAGCTCCTCTCTGACCTTAAAACATTCTTTCGGTGGGAGGTAGAGCACCTGCGGAGAGACATCCTCAGCATTGGCACCCGAACAAACGATCTTGAGGAAAAGATGGAGGAGACTACCAAGTGCCAGCGGGAGACCGATACCAGGATTACTACTCTAGAGCGGAAGGTGGCGGAGCTGGAGGAGCGCCACGAGGACAGTGAAAATCGGGACAGGAGGAATAACCTGAGGGTCCGGGGGATCCCTGTGGAGGTCCAAGACCCGGAATTGATGCTCAGCAGATGGATGACTTCCATTATGCCGGGGAAGACGGAGGCAGAGCTGGTCATGGACCGGTGTCACCACGCTTTACGGCCCGTCCACTGCCGAACAACCCCCCCAGGGACGTAATTATACGCCTGCACCACTTCACTACCAAAGCGGAGATTTGCAAAATTACCAGGGCTACCCCAATGGTGGCGTTTGAGGGAATTGAGATGGCCATATACCAGGACATTTCCCCGATCACGCTGGCGAGAAGACAGGCCCTCCAACCTGTTACCAGATTACTGCGGGATAAGGAAATAAGGTATAGGTGGGCCTTCCCATTCGCGCTGATAGTGGTGCAGAATGGCCGGTCGCACACACTTAAGCACCTGTCTGATGGCCCGGAGTTTCTGAAAAAACTGGGCATACCCAACACGCTCCAGCGGTCAGAGGCCCCAGAGGTGTGCCCGCCCCGGCAGACTGAGTGGGAGAGAGTGGGCTCAGCGGCCGTGCAACGCAAAGAAAAGACTGGACCCTCGAGACCTACCTGAGGACTAATTGACCCGCTTTCTAGTACACCCAGAGCTATCTGTTGTTGCTCCTTTTCTGCAAAGGCTGTTGGGACTGTTCCCCTTGTTGATTGCTGCCCTGCGTTGGTGTGTCCCCGGAGCCCCCCTCCCTGTGGACTGAGTCCAGACGATTGAGCTCCAGAGAAAGATCGAGCGACGGCTGAAAATGAAGAAATTTATTACTCACCAAAATGGCTCCCTGGCAAGATCCGCGGGATAAGTTGGAGAAGACGCGCGGAAAAAGAATGGCGGACGCTGTTTCGGCGTGAAATTGTGGTGCTCCGGCCGGCTCCACCCTCGGGACACGCCTGCTTCCTCTGCTGCTCACGGGCGGATGTGCGCTCTCTGCCCCGATGACGTCAGGGGGCGGATCCCCATGGAGTCCCGTCGGACGGGAAGTGACGTCTGCGGAAGCGCCTGAAGCTCAAGGGAGAGACTGGGCTGGGACAGGGGGGACGGGGTTGGGGCCGGAGGAACCGAACTGTGGCAGGGGGGGCTCCCCGGGGGGGTGCGCGAATTCCCCCGCTGGGGAGAGGGGTTCAGTTAGACTAGTTAGGGTAGCCAGTATTAGAGTTTAGTAGATAGCGTTTAGTAGATAGTGCAGTTAGAGTAGAATCAGTTCATAATACAGTTGAGCTTTAGGAAGTAGATTTTGTAAACAGTAATAGAAAATATAATGTCTGCTCTGCCGGCGGGAGGGTAGGTGAATGCCCTCGTCCCCGCCTGTTGGCATGCGCCCTTGGGGCTGGGCTGCGGTCTTAAACCACAGTCCAGTCAAAGACCTGGGAATTCGTGGGCCGGAACAAGCCCCACGAGCCTGGACAGGAGGGAGGGAGAATCCAGGGCATGGGCGATATTCCCAGGCATTAAACCATAGGTCAGTTAGGACCAATATGGTTTTCTTTGTGCATGTTACATGGCTATGTGTTCCTTGTCATTCCCCTACTGCTGCGGCACAGTTTATTCGAGCATTTGCCCGTTCTGTGCCGCAGCAGTAGCCTGGCGCGCGCCCGAGTGTGACGGGCGCGCGCCGAAGCAGCGGAAGAGCGCCCTCCGATCGGGGCGCTCTCCCTACCGCTGCCGGGTCCGCCGGGTCCCCCGGAACCCCCTGCCGCTGTCCCGCGATCGCGGGACACCAGGGCTCCCTCGGGGAGCCCCTGGACACGCGTGCAGGGGGCGCACGCTCCCGATGACGCGTGACCGCGCGTCTATGACGCGCGGCACGCCGAGGGGCGGCCACTAGCAAGCCGGGAGATTTCCCGGCTTGCGGTACCGACCACACTTCAATAAAGTGTGTCGGTAGTGTATGTGTTTTCCCTCCCCAGCCCCAGGTTTCCCCAGAGGAGGTACCATGGCAACACGGGACCACCAAGACCACTCCTGGCACCCGCTGAGAATTCAAGGCATGGGTAGAATCGCCTTTGCAGAATTCAAACGTAGAAAAACAGACGTTCTCTTCCTTCAAGAAACGCATTATAGCTCCAACAAAAACCCAGGGTTCATAGACAAACATTTTAGGAGGTTCTATCTCGCCTCAGCCAAAGAAAAGAAAAAAGGGGTTGCTATACTACTCCACAAAAGAGTCCCGTTCGAGGTAGAAAAAATAAAGCGAGACCCAGAAGGTAGATATATCATACTGGTGGGACTATTGCAGCACCTGGGTGAGCGTGCCTATTCATTCTACTCACACCCTCATGACAGTTATAGCAGGCTAGACAACTTCTTTGTGTCGAGCAGAATGGTCCCATAAATCTCCGACACCTTAATTCATGACATTTCATGGTCGGACCATGCATCAATTGAGCTAAGATGCACACAAATTAGGCCGGTTAGCCCGGGAGCAAACTGGAAACTGAACGAATCCCTGATTAAGATCCCGGATCTGGCACAGACAGTCAAAGAAGAGATTAGGCAGTTTTTCTTAACAAACACGGGCACGGTGGAATCTCACATCACACTGTGGGAGGCTCACAAGGCCACAATGCGTGGAATACTGATTAGTCTAGCGGCTAGAAGAAAGAAGCAGAGGGAAACAAAATTGACACAACTATATAAGAGGTTACATGAGCTCTCTACACTCCATAGCCGATCAGGTAGAGGGGACATTCTAAAGGAGTTGAAGGATGTAAGGATCGAGCTTAACCTCCTCCTCACATCCCAGGCCGAGAGGGACTTCAGCTGGACCAAGAGGAAATTCTTTGAGAAAGCCAACAAGCCAGACACCATGCTAGCTAACAAGATTCGTAATAGGCAACCAAGTTATAATATACAGGCAATCAGGACCACTTCGGGGGAAATGTCCTCCAACCCCAAACGTATAGTGGAAGAGTTTAGACTTTATTATGAGCAGCTATACAATGGGGAGAAGGTGGCACACAACACAAAGACAAACAACCTACTACAGACATTTCTGAGAGAAGCAGCTCTACCTAGGCTGAAAAGACTGGAGCGCGAGGCAATGCAGACTGATTTCACTCTGGAGGAATTGATAGAGGTTGTCAAGAACCTAAAACCCTCTAAAGCCCCGGGCCCGGATGGGTTTTCTAATTTGTATTACAAAAAAATTATCGGGATTTTAGCCCCGCACATGCTCAAAGTATTTAACGGAGTCCTGGCGGGGGAGCCCTTCACAGACCAGGTGCTCCAGGCGTCGATATCCATAATCCATAAGAAGGACAAAGATCCTACAAATTGTCAAAGTTATAGGCTGATATCCTTAATCAATTCGGATGTTAAAATTTACTCCAAATTACTGGCCAATAGTGCGATCCTGCCGAGGCTTATCCACCCGGATCAGGTTGGCTTTATTAGAGACAGACAAGCGTCGACAATACTAGAAGGATAGTAGATATCATTAATTTCATTAATGCCAACGGGATCCGAGGCCTAGTTCTAAGCTTAGACGCGGAAAAGGCCTTCGACAGGATTGACTGGCCAAATATGGAGTCCACGCTTGGGGCATTCGGGTTTGGGGGCAAAATTCTGGGGGCAATAAAAGCATTATACACAACACCGACTGCCAAGGTGGTTCACTAGGGCTTCCCGTCGGAGTTGTTCAAAATCAAAAGCGGGACCAGACAGGGCTGCCCACTTTCGCCCTTGTTGTTCGCCTTATGCGTGGAACCGCTAGCGGCACACATACGTAGTAACCCTGACATATCGGGAGTTCATATCACTCTCAGGAGCATAAAGTTGCTCTATACGCGGACGACATCATCCTGTCATTGACAAAGCCGCTTACCTCGCTACCCAATCTGTTTGCTCTCCTAGAAAAATTCAACAGAATCTCTGGTTTTAAGATCAATCAGTCTAAATCGGAGGCGCTAAATCTAAATATCCCAAAAGAAACAGAGAAATTAATAGAAATTAATTTTCAGTTTAAATGGCAGCTTAAAGCTATAAAGTACATACCAAACAGAGCTCCACTCTATATCAGGCGAACTATCCAAGGCTACTGAGAGCCCTCACAAAAGAACTTAAGGAGTGGTCCGCTTACGGAATATCCTGGATTGGCAGAATCTATTGTGTGAAGATGAACCTTATCCCCCGGTTATTGTATCTGTTCCAAACTCTTCCGATACCCGTGGTGCGATCGGAGATTAAAGAATTGCAGAATGTAGTAACGAAATTCATTTGGAAAAATAAAACACTGCAGGTAAAAATGTAAATTATGCAAAGACCTAGGGAAACTGGGGGTCTGGAGGTGCCGAGCTTGATGGCATATTATAAGGCGGCACAATTATGTCAAATTACTCAGTGGCATGGGGACCCGGAGCTGAGGCGATGGGTGGCGCTGGAGAAGGAGGTGTGCGCCCCGCTGGAGCTCAAGGATCTAATTTGGTACCCTAAATCTAGATTAAAAGACTTAAAGGATCCGCTGACTTCGGTGTTTAACTCCCTGTCGGTCTGGGAAGCGGCTAAAAATAATCACTCATTAACCTCAAAACACACTCTTTCCATACCTATATGGAAATCCAGATTTTGCTCCAGGGCTAGATGGTAAGAACTTCACACGTTGTCAAAACGTGGGGCTTAGAAGGCTGAAGGACCTGGAGGGGCGAGACACGATCAAACCATTCGAGCTATTACAGTCAGAAACGGACCTCCCCAACACAGAATTCCTTAGATACCTCCAGGTCCGGGCATTTTATACCAAACACCTAAACAGACCACCGCTAACTAATTTTGAGAAGCTCTGTGGTCGGGGCACTGACACACGGGGACTCATCTCTTCTCTATTCAGGGAAGTGGTTAGGTCGGACATCGACGGCACACATAAAACCAGGTTCATGACACAATGGGAGACAGACCTGACAGGGCCGCTAGAAGACGAAGACTGGACAGCGATCTTTAAGGCTACGGCCAGTAGCTCGATTTGTACGACATTGAAGGAGAACTCATATAAAGTATTAATGAGGTGGTATCTCACCCCAGTTAGACTGGCAAAATTCGTAGCGGGAGCTTCCCCGCTCTGTCCCAGGCAGTGCGGGGAACAGGGAGATCTGGTGCACATGCTGTGGTCTTGTCCACGACTCATACCCCTCTGATCGCAAATCAGAGATTGGCTACAGAGGATCTTTTTGGGCCTCAAAATTCAACTAGACCCGTGGGTGTTTCTGCTAGGTAAGCCCATGAATGAAGTGTCTAGATCAGGAAACAAATTAATCGCACACTTTGCTACGGCTATGAGGTGCGAGACCGCAGCACTGTGGAAGCAGAATGCAATTCCATCAATAGATAAAATTCGGAACAGAATTTGGTTTGTTTGCCAGATGGAAAAGTTGAAAAGTTTGGTCAACGACACTGGCCCAAATTTCCAAAAAGTATGGTTGCCCTGGTTGGCTCAGACAGATATCCCGGGGTGAGCAATGCCTCCGTCTGGCTTTAATAAAATCAGGTGGGTTCTCCTTTGAAGGCGGACAGGAACTGCGGTTGGAAGCACATAGGGATGACACTAACACCGTGCCGCAAGGATACCAAGGGCAGATGAGCGCCCCCCTGCCTCAATGCCTGGTGCCACATGGACACAGATAGGTATGAGCCTGGAGCAGCGGTCTAAGTCCGGAGAATAACTACAATGGAGATACCTCCTCTACCTTACCCCCCCCCTTCCTTCCCTCCCCTCCTCCTACCCCAATTCTCTCCTGTCTACCCTTTCCCATGTTTGTATTGACGTTGTATGTCCCACAGTACACCTTATGGTACCAATGTGATACTTGTATGCTATATTCTTGAAAAACCAATAAAAGAAAGTTAAAAAAACAAAAACATTGGCACATATTGGAAAATGACAAGAAGATTGGAAAACTGTTCAAGGAACCTCCATTATTCTGCTACAAATGCGGACCAAGTCTAGGAGATATGCTGAAGGATGCAGACCCGATCAAGAAATACTCTACAACAAAGACCTAGCTGACGAAGAAACCAGGATCATTCCGCTGCCATGTGTGCACTTATTGCCAATTTATACAACAGGGTTCCACTTTTTCTCATCCACATAGTGGTAGGGCCATCAAGATTCAACATCATTTAAACTACGAATCAAAATTTGTGGTTTACTTATTAAAATGTCCCTGTGGATTGTATTATATTGGCAAAACAACACGAATGCTCAAACAGCGGATTGCCATACATCGCTCCACGATACGCAAGGCGCTACAAAATGTAAATGGTGACGAAGAACTCAAACATTTACCGGTTGCCAGGCATTTTAAACATCATCGGCATACTCTGGCAACAATGAGGTGCATGCCAATCTTTCAAGTTCAATCCTTACCTCGTGGAGGAGACAGGGGCAAAATCCTCCTACAACAAGAAGCCAGACTCATTCATGACTTGAAAACCATGGCACCATACGGACTTAATGAAGATTTGAAACTTAGCTTTTATTTATAATTTATTTTATTTTATTGCTCTGATCCTGGTATCTATTTGACATTTATCATTCATGTTTTCTTCACCACTCCTTGCACAGTACTACACACAAATGCAAATACAAAGAATGTCCCTGGCGCAAAGTGTAGTGATGATGATTACAGTACCATATCAAAAGACAGTCCTGGTTGAAAAGTCAGTCCTGATAGTAGAATGTTTCATCAACAATAAAATGAGGTGGAATTTCTTCTAGGCGTAGTTCCCAGGTGCTGTCTGTAATTACAGATAAAGAAAAAACACCATTGCGCAGTATACAGACTCAATTGCCCCAACCTGGAAAGGAATATCCCTACTTACAGGATACTTTCTTGTTCATTCAGGGGAGAGGATCTGTTGTTCAGCTCTTTTCCTCCACCTTGATCTCCACGGACCCTCGTGGTTCCTAAGGCGGCTCTCTTCAACTCGATCTGTGTCTTTCCAGGAGCAGCATACACCGCAACAGCCGTGGTTGGAGAGAATTGAAAGACAGCCTAGTGTACTCCGCAAAAAATTATTTAACAGTATTAAAAAGCAGCAATGTTACACTCACATTTTGTATGGGCAAACATGCCGCTCGAGAATGCCGTCCGCAGCTTGTAACCACTCTATGGTGTGATGTCCACGAGGTTGCGCGCCGACCGATGACGTCAGTGGCGCAGCGCCCGGAGTTCTCCCCACACCACAAGGTACAACGTGGGTGACGGCTGACAACGTGCACTGTACTAGGCTCCTCCTCCCTACACGTTTCGTGATGCTACGTCACTTCCTCAGGGGATGAAGGAGTCCAGTACACTGGTGCGTTAAGTACATGCACTAAAACTTGTATCTGCCCACAAATGGGCGGCGATAATTTACGTCACTTAGCTGAGTAATTGCAGGACCAGAAGCAGCTTAGTTGATGGGGTCATGCTAGTCCTGACTTCTACCCTTCTAAAGATAATAAAACATAATGAAATATAATAAAACATGATAAAACATTGAAAATATTAAAATAAACACTTATCCTATATTTGAATACATATACATATACAATCAAATATATTAAAAATTATATATATGAAAATTACATACAATAAATGTTATTTTAGTTAAAGAAAGTTGAAACAAGCAGATTTATGGGTCTTTCAAAAAGGATGCCAGATCAAAATCGATATTTAGACCCAATGGGCACAGGGTTTTCAAGACATATATCCAGTAACTTTCTCTTTTGGACAACATCCCCAGCCTGTCTCCCCCGCGCCAATTCGGTTTTAGATGTTCAATACCCATACATATAAGGCCATCAGGAATCTGATTATGTACTAACTTAAAATGATTAGAGACGCTGTGCGTCTCGAGGCCTCTCTTGATGTTGTATATGTGCTCGGCGAATCGCCTCTTGAGAGGTCTCCCTGTACGCCCTATATATTGCAGCCCACATGGGCATTGCAGTAAATAAACACAATAATCCGTCTTACAGTTAATAAACGTTTCTATATCGTAGACCGCTCCTGTTTTATTTGATTTGAATGGTTTGCCCTTAACACTATTTTTGCATCCAATACATTTGGAGCATGTGTAGTATCCTTTAAGGTTATTCAGCCATGTGACTTGGCAGTCTCGAAGACCATCAAAGGGACAACTTGGTGATAGCCGGGACTTTAATTTTTTTGCCCTTCTGTAAACTATCTTGGGTTTATCTGGGACGATCTCTTTAAGAACGGGGTCCCTCTGTAGTATGCCCCAATGTTTGGTAAGAACCTTTGTTATGGTGGGAGCCAGGCCACTGTACTGGGTTACAAAAAATGGAAATGGGTCACTTTTCTTTATAACAGTTGTTGACTGATCCTTACATAGAATTTTTTTTTCTATCTAGTTTATTAATTTCAGAGATGGCAGAGTCTACATCACACATTTTGTATTCCCTCTCCAGGAACCTATCCCTAAGGTCATTAACCTGCTGATGGTACACTTTTTCATTCGAGCAGTTCCGCTTAACCCTTAATGCTTGTCCCTTAGGGATGTTCCGGAGCCAATGGGGGTGGTGATGACTTGATGCCAATAAATATGTATTGGCATCCACATCCTTATTGTATGTTTTTGTTTGAATGGTATCGTTTTCTATATACAAGGAGAGAGGTCAAGGAAATTGATAATGGATTTGCTTTGATTGAATGTAAATTGCAAGTTTAATTCGTTAATGTTTAGATATTGTTTGAATGCCTCAAGTTCATCCATAGACCCCCTCCAGACACACAGCACATCATCGATGTATCTCTTCCATAGCACCAGGTTTACACCAAATGGGTTGGAGGTCCATATGTTGTCCTCCTCCCATACGGACATGAATAAGTTCACGTAACTTGGAGCAAACCTGCTGCCCATCGCAGTGCCGCATGTCTGGAGGTAAAAGTCACAATCATAACTAAAATAATTATGGGTTAGGATGAACCTGATTCCATCCATGATGAATGCCCTTAGTTTTTCATCTACAGAGTCATCTTTTTCCAGAACCCTCCTAATTGCCTCCAGTCCCATCTTGTGGTCTATTATTGTATATAATGAGACTACGTCGCACGTAACCCAACAATATTCTTCGGACCAATTCAATTTCCTGTATGGTCGTGAGTACGTGCGACGTGTCTCTCAAATAGGATGGGACCTGTTTCACATATTTCTGCAATAGAAAATCTAAAAACTGCGATAGATTTGAGGTGAGGGACCTTATCCCGGATATTATTGGTCTACCTGGGGGCCGATTAAGGTTCTTGTGGATCTTCGGGATAAAATAAAACACTGGAATCCTTGGTTGTTCTATGGTAAGGAATTCCAGTTCTTGTTTGGTAATTATTTCATCTCGAAATCCCTGTCTCAAATGTACCAACAACTCTTCTTTAAAAAGATCCGTTGGGTTGCCCTCCAGTTTCCGGTATGTGGTTGGATCGCTTAAGATTCTTGATGACTCCTATTTGTAATAAGAGGAGTTCATCACAACCACCCCTCCCCCTTTGTCGGCCGCCTTGATCACAATGTTTTTGTTGTCCTCAAGGGATTTTATGGCTGCTTTTTCTTCTATGCTTAGATTTTGTTTGGGGCATTTGAAATTAGAACTTGCTGTTTCTAAATCTGAGATAACCATCTCCGCAAAGGTGTCAATATAATTACCTTTAATGGCTTTGGGGTAAAAAGTAGATGGTCTCTTAAATGTTGTAAGGGGAGATTTGTCATTAATATTGGCTAAATTTGGTTTAATGACTGCTCTACTTACGGCGTCCTTGATAAAATACTTTTTTAAGGTGATTTTTCTCACGAACTTGTGGATATCTATGAATGTGTTGAACATATTGGGTCCATTTACCGGAGCAAAATTCAAACCCCTTGAAAGGACATCTAGTTCTACTTGCTGCAGTTGAACATCACTTATATTGAAAACATTACTTTTTACTAGTCCCTTCCTCTGTCTGACCTTTTTCTTTCTCTTTCTCTTCCTTGACCCTCCTCTCTTTCCTCTGACTCTTCCAGCCTTGACCTTTTCCTTTCTACCTTTGTTTGGTCTTGTCTCCCTAGATGATTTCTGGGACCTCTCCACCTTTCTTGGATTGGTGCTCGTCCCTGGCAGTAGTCTAAAAAAGAATTCTGTTTTGAATTATTTGCTTTCTGGCTGTCAAAGGGTCTATCTACTGGAGACCTTTCTCTATAGCTTCCATTAGTGTAATTCTGGTCAGAATGTGTAGCCCTACTGCTACTTGGGTTTGTCCCTTCCTGATTAGTGTGCCTCTTTTTATTTTTATTTACATAGGAAGGGGGATTCTTACTCGATTTGTCTATTTGTGGATTACCACTCTTTGTTTCCTTAGTGTTGGCATCAAATTTATCACTTCTGGTGGAATCTAACCTATCTCTAGAATGGACTGCAGTTGTACCTGGTTCCTGACCACTAATTTCCACTTCACTAACGGTAATGATTTTTTCGGTTTTCCAGTTTCTCTGCCTGTTTTCATCATAGTCCCGCTTATCCCTTGCAAATTTTTTAAGTTTGGTAAGCTTGACTTCTTTCTCTGTTTTTGGATAAGGTTTACCGAACAAGTGTCTAAAATAAAATTCCACTCCTTTAAAAAGTTTTCATCTTCCTGGTCTGAGGTGGGGGGCTTTTGGACTCTGAGTCCTCTGGGTATTCGCTTTTGTTCAAGATATTGTTTGAGCGTGTACACTTCCCATATTTACCTCATTTCTTGTGTCAGTAACCTTTCTAACTTGGAAAACTGAATATCAAGACTCTCTTTATCAGGATCCATAGATTCATCTATCGTGAAAAAACCTTCTAAATTTAACCCTCGTAGTGCTCTATTGGTGAATAGTGCCATAGTGAATAAATATTAAATTGGTCAGCTGCTGAGTGAGTAAATGAACAAACAACGTGAAATACAATACTAACTAGAAAACTCTCTATCAGCGCTTGATTCAAGTAATGAACTAATTGTATGTGATTACATCAATTGAGTGACTTTGGTGTGATTACATATGCAGCCAAGGGGGCAATAAACAATAGATTGTTCCAATCCAATAACATACAAATACAAATACAAAGAATGTCCCCGGCGCAAAGTGTAGTGATGATGATTACAGTAACATATCAAAAGACAGTCCTGGTTGAAAAGTCAGTCCTTATAGTAGAATGTTTCATCAACAATAAAATGAGGTGGAATTTCTTCTAGGCGTAGTTCCCAGGTGCTGTCTGTAATTACAGATAAAGAAAAAACACCATTGCGCAGTATACAGACTCAATTGCCCCAACCTGGAAAGGAATATCCCTACTTACAGGATACTTTCTTGTTCATTCAGGGGAGAGGATCTGTTGTTCAGCTCTTTTCCTCCACCTTGATCTCCACGGACCCCTCGTGGTTCCTAAGGCGGCTCTCTTCAACTCGATCTGTGTCTTTCCAGGAGCAGCATACACCGCAACAGCCGTGGTTGGAGAGAATTGAAAGACAGCCTAGTGTACTCCGCAAAAAAATATTTAACAGTATTAAAAAGCAGCAATGTTACACTCACATTTTGTATGGGCAAACATGCCGCTCGAGAATGCCGTCCGCAGCTTGTAACCACTCTATGGTGTGATGTCCACGAGGTTGCGCGCCGACCGATGACGTCAGTGGCGCAGCGCCCGGAGTTCTCCCCACACCACAAGGTACAACGTGGGTGACGGCTGACAACGTGCACTGTACTAGGCTCCTCCTCCCTACACGTTTCGTGATGCTACGTCACTTCCTCAGGGGATGAAGGAGTCCAGTACACTGGTGCGTTAAGTACATGCACTAAAACTTGTATCTGCCCACAAATGGGCGGCGATAATTTACGTCACTTAGCTGAGTAATTGCAGGACCAGAAGCAGCTTAGTTGATGGGGTCATGCTAGTCCTGACTTCTACCCTTCTAAAGATAATAAAACATAATGAAATATAATAAAACATGATAAAACATTGAAAATATTAAAATAAACACTTATCCTATATTTGAATACATATACATATACAATCAAATATATTAAAAATTATATATATGAAAAATACATACAATAAATGTTATTTTAGTTAAAGATAGATGAAACAAGCAGCTTTATGGGTCTTTCAAAAAGGATGCCAGATCAAAATCGATATTTAGACCCAATGGGGACAGGGTTTTCAAGACATATATCCAGTAACTTTCTATTTTGGACAACATCCCCAGCCTGTCTCCCCCGCGCCAATTCGGTTTTAGATGTTCAATACCCATACATATAAGGCCATCAGGAATCTGATTATGTACTAACTTAAAATGATTAGAGACGCTGTGCGTCTCGAGGCCTCTCTTGATGTTGTATATGTGCTCGGCGAATCGCCTCTTGAGAGGTCTCCCTGTACGCCCTATATATTGCAGCCCACATGGGCATTGCAGTAAATAAACACAATAATCCGTCTTACAGTTAATAAACGTTTCTATATTGTAGACCGCTCCTGTTTTATTTGATTTGAATGTTTTGCCCTTAAAATTATTTTTGCATCCAATACATTTGGAGTATGTGTAGTATCCTTTAAGGTTATTCAGCCATGTGACGTGGCGGTCTCGAAGACCATCAAAGGGACAACTTGGTGATAGCCGGGACTTTAATTTTTTTGCCCTTCTGTAAACTATCTTGGGTTTATCTGGGACGATCTCTTTAAGAACGGGGTCCCTCTGTAGTATGCCCCAATGTTTGGTAAGAACCTTTGTTATGGTGGGAGCCAGGCCACTGTACTGGGTTACAAAAAATGGAAATGGGTCACTTTTCTTTATAACAGTTATTGACTGATCCTTACATAGAATATTTTTTCTATCTAGTTTATTAACTTCAGAGATGGCAGAGTCTACATCACACATTTTGTATTCCCTCTCCAGGAACCTATCCCTAAGGTCATTAACCTGCTGATGGTACACTTTTTCATTCGAGCAGTTCCGCTTAACCCTTAATGCTTGTCCCTTAGGGATGTTCCGGAGCCAATGGGGGTGGTGATGACTTGATGCCAATAAATATGTATTGGCATCCACATCCTTATTGTATGTTTTTGTCTGAATGGTATCGTTTTCTATATACAGAGAGAGGTCAAGGAAGTTGATAATGGATTTGCTTTGATTGAATGTAAATCGCAAGTTTAATTCGTTAATGTTTAGATATTGTTTGAATGCCTCAAGTTCATCCATAGACCCCCTCCAGACACACAGCACATCATCGATGTATCTCTTCCATAGCACCAGGTTTGCACCAAATGGGTTGGAGGTCCATATGTTGTCCTCCTCCCATACGGACATGAATAAGTTCGCGTAACTTGGAGCAAACCTGCTGCCCATCGCAGTGCCGCATGTCTGGAGGTAAAAGTCACAATCATGACTAAAATAATTATGGGTTAGGATGAACCTGATTCCATCCATGATGAATGCCCTTAATTTTTCATCTACAGAGTCATCTTTTTCAGAATTCTTTTTTAGACTACCGCCAGGGACGAGCACCAATCCAAGAAAGGTGGAAAGGCCCCAGAAATCAGCTAGGGAGACAAGACCAAACAAAGGTAGAAAGGAAAAGGTCAAGGCTGGAAGAGTCAGAGGAAAGAGAGGAGGGTCAAGGAAGAGAAAGAGAAAGAAAAAGCTCAGACAGAGGAAGGGACTGGTAAAAAGTAATGTTTTCAATATAAGTGATGTTCAACTGCAGCAAGTAGAACTAGATGTCCTTTCCAGGGGTTTGAATTTTGCTCCGGTAAATGGACCCAATATGTTCAACACATTCGTAGATATCCACAAATTCGTGAGAAAAATCACTTTAAAAAAGTATTTTATCAAGGACGCCGTAAGTAGAGCAGTCATTAAACCAAATTTAGCCAATATTAATGACAAATCTCCCCTTACAACATTTAAGAGACCATCTACTTTTTACCCCAAAGCCATTAAAGGTAATTATATTGACACCTTTGCGGAGATGGTTATCTCAGATTTAGAAACAGCAAGTTCTAATTTCAAATGCCCCAAACAAAATCTAAGCATAGAAGAAAAAGCAGCCATAAAATCCCTTGAGGACAACAAAAACATTGTGATCAAGGCGGCCGACAAAGGAGGAGGGGTGGTTGTGATGAACTCCTCTTATTACAAAGAGTAGTCATCAAGAATCGTAAGCGATCCAACCACATACCGGAAACTGCAGGGCAACAAAACGGATCTTTTTAAAGAAGAGTTGTTGGTACATTTGGGACAGGGATTTCGAGATGAAATAATTACCAAACAAGAACTGGAATTCCTTACCATAGAACAACCAAGGATTCCAGTGTTTTATTTCATCCCGACGATCCACAAGAACCTTAATCGGCCCCCAGGTAGACCAATAATATCCGGGATAAGGTCCCTCACCTCGAAACTATCGCAGTTTTTAGATTTTCTATTGCAGAAATATGTGAAACAGGTCCCATTCTATTTGAGAGACATGTCGCACGTACTCACGACCATACAGGAATTGAATTGTTGGGTTACGTGCGACGTAGTCTCATTATATACAATAATAGACCACAAGATGGGACTGGAGGCAATTAGGAGGGTTCTGGAAAAAGATGACCGTGTAGATGAAAAACTAAGGGCATTCATCATGGATGGAATCAGGTTCATCCTAATCCATAATTATTTTAGTCATGATTGTGACTTTTACCTCCAGACATGCGGCACTGCAATGGGCACCAGGTTTGCTCCAAGTTACGTGAACTTATTCATGTCCGTATGGGAGGAGGACAACATATGGACCTCCAACCCATTTGGTGCAAACCTGGTGCTATGGAAGAGATACATCGATGATGTGCTGTGTGTCTGGAGCGGGTCTATGGATGAACTTGAGGCATTCAAACAATATCTAAACATTAACGATTTAAACTTGCGATTTACATTCAATCAAAGCAAATCCATTATCAACTTCCTTGACCTCTCTCTGTATATAGAAAACGATACCATTCAGACAAAAACATACAATAAGGATGTGGATGCCAATACATATTTATTGGCATCAAGTCATCACCACCCCCATTGGCTCCGGAACATCCCTAAGGGACAAGCATTAAGGGTTAAGCGGAACTGCTCGAATGAAAAAGTGTACCATCAGCAGGTTAATGACCTTAGGGATAGGTTCCTGGAGAGGGAATACAAATTGTGTGATGTAGACTCTGCCATCTCTGAAGTTAATAAACTAGATAGAAAAAATATTCTATGTAAGGATCAGTCAACAACTGTTATAAAGAAAAGTGACCCATTTCCATTTTTTGTAACCCAGTACAGTGGCCTGGCTCCCACCATAACAAAGGTTCTTACCAAACATTAGGGCATACTACAGAGGGACCCCGTTCTTAAAGAGATCGTCCCAGATAAACCCAAGATAGTTTACAGAAGGGCAAAAAACTTAAAGTCCCGGCTATCACCAAGTTGTCCCTTTGATGGTCTTCGAGACCGCCACGTCACATGGCTGAATAACCTTAAAGGATACTACACATGCTCCAAATGTGTTGGATGCAAAAATAGTGTTAAGGGCAAAACATTCAAATCAAATAAAACAGGAGAGGTCTACGATATAGAAACGTTTATTAACTGTAAGACGGATTATTGTGTTTATTTACTGCAATGCCCATGTGGGCTGCAATATATAGGGCGTACAGGGAGACCTCTCAAGAGGCGATTCGCCGAGCACATATACAACATCAAGAGAGGCCTCGAGACGCACAGCGTCTCTAATCATTTTAAGTTAGTACATAATCAGATTCCTGATGCCTTATATGTATGGGTATTGAACATCTAAAACCGAATTGGCGCGGGGGAGACAGGCTGGGGATGTTGTCCAAAAGAGAAAGTTACTGGATATATGTCTTGAAAACTCTGTCCCCATTGGGTCTAAATATCGATTTTGATCTGGCATCCTTTTTGAAAGTGAATGGAGAACAAAAAACCCGGGCGCTACCTAGGGGGATGGTACAGTAGGTATAGTAAATGGGGATATAGCAACCTTGGTGGTAGGCAAGGTATCCCTCTGCTTCTTTTCCGCCTGTGACTCTAAAGACCCCAATAAAGGATCTACCCAGGATCCTTCAACAAATGAGACAAGAAAAAAGGGGGGATGGGGGAGCACCGGTGGAAGGCTGGTATATAACCTAAATTGGTTGTGTAATGCTCTATGACAATGTGAAGGGTTTTGTGGGTGTAAAATAATTTAATTAACACTCACACGGTCTTGTGCGAATGCTGTCGCATCAAGGTATCTTTTGGACTCCCTTTTCTTTCTTCTTTTTTCTTTCTTCTTTCGTCTCCTTTCTGTCTTCTGGATTCTTTCGCCGCCTTCCGTCTGTATTCTTCTTCTCCTACTTCTTTGATGTCTATCTCACCCTCGGAATAGATATATACACAAAATATGTGAGCAAACTGTGATTGTGTCAGGAAGGTATCAGGATATATAGTAAGAATATAAATAAAACACTCACACAGGCATGTGTGCGTGCGCTCTAAGGGATGGTATCTTGGTCTTTAAGGGGCAGTTCCACTTCTTAAAGTAAAGTTAAAGCTCTAAAAAAGAAAGTCAAAGGCCACACCTTAGTTAAAAGGCAGAAACAAAATAAAATGTTACTACTCACACGGCCAAGTGTGAGTGCACACTTGGATATGGTATTTTTTGGTTCTCCTTCTGAGGTCCCAGCTGGGAGAGGTCCACTGGTGCTGAATGTGGGTCCTCACCCCCCCCCCCCCAATGGGTCAAAAAGTTCTGAGCCCGAGAAATTCAAGACCTAGGTCTTTATTAAATGAACAATAAAACAACAGAACACAGCTAACTCAGCCCGTGAGTCACTCTGTGGAAAGGTAAAAAGCCAGTCTTTAGGGAATCGAGCAGGACTTGTGGTACTGCAGCTGAACTGCCTCCGCGTCCGGATGTAGCGCTGCACGTCCATGTGTCCCGCTCCCGACGGTGGCTTGATAGGGTCAAAATTACTGGTGGATTTTGAGCTACGCGTTTCGCCCTATGGGCTTCCTCAGGCTCCGTAGTTAGCTAAGAGCTTTAACTTTACTTTAAGAAGTGGGACTGCCCCTTAAAGACCAAGATACCATCCCTTAGAGCGCACGCACACATGCCCGTGTGAGTGTTTTATTTATATTCTTACTTTATATCCTGATACCTTCCTGACACAATCACAGTTTGCTCACATATTTTGTGTATATATCTATTCCGAGGGTGAGATAAACATCAAAGAAGTAGGAGAAGAAGAATACAGACGCAAGGCGGTGAAAGAATCCAGAAGACAGAAAGGAGACGAAAGTAGAAAGAAAAAAGAAGAAAGAAAAGGGAGTCCAAAAGATACCTTGATGCGACAGCATTCGCACAAGGCCGTGTGAGTGTTAAAAAAAATTATTTTACACCCACAAAACCCTTCACATTGTCATAGAGCATTACACAAAAGCAAAAAAGATGGTGCAAAATAGCGCTAAAAAACATAAGCCCCTATAGGACAATTAATATAAATTGGCAGCCAGACAACAAATGACTGTACAGTCAGTAACACATGTGATAGAAAAAAAGACAATGTCGGCGCCAAACAATGAAATCAAACCATATGATGAATAGTCCAAATCAAAGTCCTTGGATGATAGAGATGGGTGGGCAATTGTACACTCTCTCCAGGACGTGACGTGGTATATGAAAAACAAAAAGAAATAATTATAGTGCAGTATGCCAATATATGGGGACATAAAAACATATAACACTGACAACATAAAACATACAAGACAGACTAACAACAACAACAATAGGTCAGACTAAGAAATAATAAAAAAGCTATTTATTGTTGAACTCTGGATGTAGCTGTCACACACCAATCCGGGGGGGGGGGTAAAATCGTTGCCCTACTCACAGAATGGTGGATAATAAAAGGCAACAGGACTGGAATCACTGCAACGAATCCAAGATGGCGGCCGTGGTTCTCTCTCCGGCTTCTCCACGTGTGTCAGACGCTGCGTGGAGCCTCCTGGATGTAGCGTTGCGCTCTCCTCTCCTGCCGCTCTCCTGTCCTCTCAATCTGGGCGCGTAACTCCTCTCCCCTGCCTCCAGACCGTATGGTGTATTCCTCAGCTCCAGATGCAGTTAAATGCCTCTAAAAACGGTGTCTTCCCAACGCGTTTCGTGCGCATGCGCGCACTTCTACAAGGGATGTCACTACCCCTGAATCTGAATAGTTTATATACACGCAGTCCACAGTCCCAATTGGTTGCAATTACAATTGGCAATGAATTAACTGTATGACTGCCAGACTGGAGGTAGCATACAAGAAAGCCTGACCAAACATACATACACTTACAAGACAAAACAAGTACAACATTAAAACATGAAGGTGCAATAAAAACATTAAAAACATTAAAAAACAGTAAAAATCATTAGAAACACTAAAAAAATTTTTAAAGGAATGGATGAAGCTCACAGGGAGGGACTATATTACAAAAAAGCCTTCAATTCAAAATCTATATTTAGTCCCCTTGGTGAGAGTGTTTTCAATTCATAAATCCAGTATGCTTCCCGCATACTGGCATGATTAAGTCTATTCCCACCTCGGGGACCTGCTTGGACCTCCTCAATGGCCTGACACTTTAAGCCTATAGGATTCTTATTGTGGCACAGAAGAAAATGGTGGGAGACGCTATGTGTGACTAGTCCTTTTTTTATATTGTAAATATGCTCATAGACACGTCTCTGATAGGATCTCCCCGTCCTGCCAACGTATTGTAAGCCGCAAGGGCATTGCAATAAATATATTACAAATGTTGAATGGCAGTTAATAAATGTTTTTACCGGGTACGTCTTAGAGGTGACCATAGATGTAAATTGCCTAGCATTATTACTGAAGGAACAGGCCACACACTTTGCACAGGTAAAGAAACCCTTAGCGCTCCCTATCTGTTTTGATTTATGCTGTTTAATGGGACAGCTGGGGGCTAGTTTTGATTTTAGGTTATTGGCCTTTGTAAATATTATATTTGGTTTCTTAGGCAGGATTTCCACCAAATCTTCATCTTGAAGTAAAATGGGCCAATACTTATTCAATATTTGCTTAATTTTAGGGGCCATTTCATTATACTGAGTAATAAATGAAATTTGATTTTTATATCTCTCTGTGCTCTCTTTTTTCTTTGTATTATACTCGAGTAAAGTGTCTCTTTGGATATTGTCAACCTGCTCAAATGCTTTATCAATGAGATCTTCTGGGTATTTTCTCATAATAAATTTCTTTTTCATATCCCTTGCCTGTGTCTTGAACGTGTCGTCATCAGTGCAGTTACGTTTGAGACGTACTAGCTGGCCCTTGGGGATGTTCCGTAGCCACTGTGGATTGTGGTGGCTATCTGCTCGTACATAGTTATTCGCCTGTACTGGCTTGAAGAAGGTTTCGGTGCATATGGTGTTATTTCTAATGTGGATGTGAAGGTCCAAAAAATCAATACATTCCGTGCTAGAAATACAAGTGAATTTAAGATTATAGTGATTGTGATTAAGATAAGTGCAAAAATCATTAAGTGAAGTTTGGCTTCCTGACCAAACAAAAACCACATCATCAATGTAGCGCCGCCATAGCACGAGGTTCGCCCCTAGTGGACAGTTGTTCCAAATGAACTCCTCCTCCCAACTGTCCATGAATAGATTGGCATAACTAGGGGCAAACCGCGTTCCCATGGCGGTACCACATTTCTGAATGTAGTAATGTGAATTGAAAGTGAAATAATTATGTGTTAAAATGAACTTAATACCATCCACCAAAAAATCCCTCTTGCCTGGTGAATAGATGTTTACCTGTTCCAACTTTCGAGACACGGCTTGGCAACCTAGTTGATGATCAATCACTGTATACAGTGATGTGACATCGGCTGTAACTAATATATACCCAGGCTGCCATTTAAGATCTTTTAAAATTTGCAATACATGCGTTGTGTCTCTCAAATAGGACCGGACACCTGTGACAATTGGTTGGAGGTGATGGTCTATGAATTGTGATAAGTTAGACGTGAGGGAAGAAATACCCGAAATAATAGGTCTCCCCGGTGGTGCAGTTAAATGTTTGTGAATTTTAGGGATAAAGTAAAATAGAGGTGTTCGTGGAAATTCAATAGATAAAAAATTAAACTCATCCTCACATATAGTCCCATTCTTCAAGCCAGTAGTCAGTAAGTTACCAAGTTCGGCCTTAAATTGAACTAGAGGGTCGCCTGTCAGGGGGAGGTATGTGGTCGTATCACCCAATAGTCTCATAGACTCATTGATGTAATACTCCTTGTCCATGACCACAATACCCCCCCCCCTTGTCAGCACATTTGATGACGATTGATTCATTCTGTTCTAGACTGGAGGCAGCTTCCTTCTCTTGTACATTAAAATTGTCGTGCTTGATTTTATATGTACGACAAGAATTTTCAAGATCCGTATTCACCATTTCCACAAAAGAACTAACCAAATGCCCTTGTGCAAACTTGGGGTAGAATGTTGATTGTTTTTTAAAAACCTTTTGTGGATGACTCTCTGTGTTACTCACATCGCTAGTTTTAATGACTTGTTTAGATACAGCATCCCTAGCGAAATACTTTTTTAGGGCTAGCTTGCGGGCAAATTTGTGTACATCTATAAATACGTTAAAACTATTTGGCCCACAAACAGGAGCAAATGTCAAACCTTTCGTGAGTACCTTTTTTTCGCCATCAGTGAGGGAATACTTGCTGATATTGAATATATTTGGATACACGGTACTCCTCTTTATTCGATTTCTACCAGTACCTCCTCTTCTCCCTCTGGGCCTGTTTTTCTCTTTTTGTAGTTTGGAGGAAGGCGAGATTCCAGTGGCGGTTTGACGACCTCCACTTCTGGGAAGATGTGTTCTCTCTCCTTCCTCCATTCTAAAAAAGAGAAGTTGGTTTTAGTGGCAGGTGTGGGGAGGGGTGTGTAGGAGATGCTCTCTGCATCGCTTTCTGAGCCTATCTCCGACAGCAATGTGTATCTATTACTCACTACAACAGGAACTGACTGGGGTAATACCAGTGCGTCATAACGCTCCTTGGATCTTTTTTGTTGAAGCTTTTTTATTATTTCTTAGTCTGACCTATTGTTGTTGTTGTTAGTCTGTCTTGTATGTTTTATGTTGTCAGTGTTATATGTTTTTATGTCCCCATATATTGGCATACTGCACTATAATTATTTCTTTTTGTTTTTCATATACCACGTCACGTCCTGGAGAGAGTGTACAATTGCCCACCCATCTCTATCATCCAAGGACTTTGATTTGGACTATTCATCATATGGTTTTATTTCATTGTTTGGCGCCGACATTGTCTTTTTTTCTATCATATAGAGCATTACACAACCAATTTAGGTTATATACTAGCCTTCCACCGGTACTCCACCATCCCCCCTTTTTTATCCTTTTTGAAAGACCCATAAATATGCTTGTTTCATCTTTCTTTAACTAAAATAACATTTATTGTTTGTAATTTTCATATATATAATTTTTAATATATTTGATTGTATATGTATATGTATTCAAATATAGGATAAGTGTTTATTTTAATATTTTCAATGTTTTATCATGTTTTATTATATTTTATTATGTTTTATTATCTTTAGAAGGGTAGAAGTCAGGACTAGCATGACCCCAACAGCGTAGCATATCAACTAAGCTGCTTCTTGTCCTGCAATTACTCAGCTAAGGGACGTAAATTATCGCCGCCCATTTGTGGGCAGATACAAGTTTTAGTGCATGTACTTAAGGCACCAGTGTACTGGACTCCTTCATCCCCTGAGGAAGTGACGTAGCGTCTCGAAACGCGTAGGGAGGAGGAGCCTAGTACAGTGCACGTTGTCAGCCGTCACCCGCGTTGTACCTTGTGGTGTGTGGAGAACTCCGGGCGCTGCGCCACTGACGTCATCGGTCGGCGCGTAACCTCGTGGACATCACACCATAGAGTGGTTACAAGCTGCGGACGGCATTCTCGAGCGGCATGTTTGCCCATACAAAATGTGAGTGTAACATTGCTGCTTTTTAATACTGTTAAATACATTTTTGCGGAGTACACTAGGCTGTCTTTCAATTCTCTCTAACCACGGCTGTTGCGGTGTATGCTGCTACTGGAAAGACACAGATCGAGTTGAAGAGAGCCGCGAGGGGTCCGTGGAGATCAAGGTGGAGGAAAAGAGCTGAACAACAGATCCTCTCCCCTGAATGAACAAGAAAGTATCCTGTAAGTAGGGATATTCCTTTCCAGGTTGGGGCAATTGAGTCTGTATACTGCACAATGGTGTTTTTTCTTTATCTGTAATTACAGACAGCACCGGGGAACTACGCCTAGAAGAAATTCCACCTCATTTTATTGTTGATGAAACATTCTACTATCAGGACTGACTTTTCAACCAGGACTGTCTTTTGATATGGTACTGTAATCATCATCACTACACTTTGCGCCGGGGACATTTTTTGTATTTGTATTTGTATGTTATTGGATTGGAACAATCTATTGTTTATTGCCCCCTTGGCTGCATATGTAATCACACCAAAGTCACTCAATTGATGTAATCACATACAATTAGTTCATCACTTGGATCAAGCGCTGATAGAGAGTTTTCTAGTTAGTATTGTATTTCACGTTGTTTGTTCATTTACTCACTCAGCAGCTGACCAATTTAATATTTATTCACTATGGCACTATTCACCAATAGAGCACTATGAGGGTTAAATTTAGAAGGTTTTTTCACGATAGATGAATCTATGGATCCTGATAAAGAGAGTCTTGATATTCAGTTTTCCAAGTTAGAAAGGTTACTGACACAAGAAATGAGGCAAATATGGGAAGTGTACACGCTCAAATAATATCTTGAACAAAAGCGAATACCCAGAGGACTCAGAGTCCAAAAGCCCCCCACCTCAGACCAGGAAGATGAAAACTTTTTAAAGGAGTGGAATTTTATTTTAGACACTTGTTCGGTAAACCTTATCCAATTGCTCCTGAAACAAAGAGCCAAGACTCTAGAAGTATTAGATAAAGAAATCAACACAATCAAGGAGCAAATGGAACCGTTTATGGAATTAGCGGAGTACAAACTATTGGAGGAAAAAGCAATCTCCAAATTAGATAAAACAGAGAAAGAAGTCAAGCTTACCAAACTTAAAAAATTTGCAAGGGATAAGCGGGACTATGATGAAAAAAGGCAGAGAAACTGGAAAACCGAAAAAATCATTACCGTTAGTGAAGTGGAAATTAGTGGTCAGGAACCAGGTACAACTGCAGTCCATTCTAGAGATAGGTTAGATTCCACCAGAAGTGATAAATTTGATGCCAACACTAAGGAAACAAAGAGTGGTAATCCACAAATAGACAAATCGAGTAAGAATCCCCCTTCCTATGTAAATAAAAATAAAAAGAGGCACACTAATCAGGAAGGGACAAACCCAAGTAGCAGTAGGGCTACACATTCTGACCAGAAGTACATTAATGGAAGCTATAGAGAAAGGTCTCCAGTAGATAGACCCTTTGACAGCCAGAAAGCAAATAATTCAAAACAGAATTCTTTTTTAGACTACCGCCAGGGACGAGCACCAATCCAAGAAAGGTGGAGAGGCCCCAGAAATCATCTAGGGAGACAAGACCAAACAAAGGTAGAAAGGAAAACGTCAAGGCTGGAAGAGTCAGAGGAAAGAGAGGAGGGTCAAGGAAGAGAAAGAGAAAGAAAAAGGTCAGACAGAGGAAGGGACTGGTAAAAAGTAATGTTTTCAATATAAGTGATGTTCAACTGCAGCAAGTAGAACTAGATGTCCTTTCCAGGGGTTTGAATTTAGCTCCGGTAAATGGACCCAAAATGTTCAACACATTCGTAGATATCCACAAGTTCGTGAGAAAAATCACCTTAAAAAAGTATTTTATCAAGGACGCCGTAAGTAGAGCAGTCATTAAACCAAATTTAGCCAATATTAATGACAAATCTCCCCTTACAACATTTAAGAGACCATCTACTTTTTACCCCAAAGCCATTAAAGGTAATTATATTGACACTTTTGCGGAGATGGTTATCTCAGATTTAGAAACAGCAAGTTCTAATTTCAAATGCCCCAAACAAAATCTAAGCATAGAAGAAAAAGCAGCCATAAAATCCCTTGAGGACAACAAAAACATTGTGATCAAGACGGCCGACAAAGGGGGAGGGGTGGTTGTGATGAACTCCTCTTATTACAAAGAGGAGTCATCAAGAATCTTAAGCGATCCAACCACATACCGGAAACTGGAGGGCAACCCAACGGATCTTTTTAAAGAAGAGTTGTTGGTACATTTGGGACAGGGATTTCGAGATGAAATAATTACCAAACAAGAACTGGAATTCCTTACCATAGAACAACCAAGGATTCCAGTGTTTTATTTCATCCCGAAGATCCACAAGAACCTTAATCAGCCCCCAGGTAGACCAATAATATCCAGGATAAGGTCCCTCACCTCGAAACTATCGCAGTTTTTAGATTTTCTATTGCAGAAATATGTGAAACAGGTCCCATCCTATTTGAGAGACACGTCGCACGTACTCACGACCATACAGGAATTGAATTGGTCCGAAGAATATTGTTGGGTTACGTGCGACGTAGTCTCATTATATACAATAATAGTCCACAAGATGGGACTGGAGGCAATTAGGAGGGTTCTGGAAAAAGATGACTCTGTAGATGAAAAACTAAGGGCATTCATCATGGATGGAATCAGGTTCATCCTAACCCATAATTATTTTAGTCATGATTGTGACTTTTACCTCCAGACATGCGGCACTGCGATGGGCAGCAGGTTTGCTCCAAGTTACGTGAACTTATTCATGTCCGTTTGGGAGGAGGACAACATATGGACCTCCAACCCATTTGGTGCAAACCTGGTGCTATGGAAGAGATACATCGATGATGTGCTGTGTGTCTGGAGGGGGTCTATGGATGAACTTGAGGCATTCAAACAATATCTAAACATTAACGAATTAAACTTGCGATTTACATTCAATCAAAGCAAATCCATTATCAACTTCCTTGACCTCTCTCTGTATATAGAAAACGATACCATTCAGACAAAAACATACAATAAGGATGTGGATGCCAATACATATTTATTGGCATCAAGTCATCACCACCCCCATTGGCTCCGGAACATCCCTAAGGGACAAGCATTAAGGGTTAAGCGGAACTGCTCGAATGAAAAAGTGTACCATCAGCAGGATAATGACCTTAGGTATAGGTTCCTGGAGAGGGAATACAAAATGTGTGATGTAGACTCTGCCATCTCTGAAGTTAATAAACTAGATAGAAAAAATATTCTATGTAAGGATCAGTCAACAACTGTTATAAAGAAAAGTGACCCATTTCCATTTTTTGTAACCCAGTACAGTGGCCTGGCTCCCACCATAACAAAGGTTCTTACCAAACATTGGGGCATACTACAGAGGGACCCCGTTCTTAAAGAGATCGTCCCAGATAAACCCAAGATAGTTTACAGAAGGGCAAAAAACTTAAAGTCCCGGCTATCACCAAGTTGTCCCTTTGATGGTCTTCGAGACCGCCACGTCACATGGCTGAATAACCTTAAAGGATACTACACATGCTCCAAATGTATTTGATGCAAAAATAGTGTTAAGGGCAAAACATTCAAATCAAATAAAACAGGAGCGGTCTACGATATAGAAACGTTTATTAACTGTAAGACGGATTATTGTGTTTATTTACTGCAATGCCCATGTGGGCTGCAATATATAGGGCGTACAGGGAGACCTCTCAAGAGGCGATTCGCCGAGCACATATACAACATCAAGAGAGGCCTCGAGACGCACAGCGTCTCTAATCATTTTAAGTTAGTACATAATCAGATTCCTGATGGCCTTATATGTATGGGTATTGAACATCTAAAACCGAATTGGCGCAGGGGAGACAGGCTGGGGATGTTGTCCAAAAGAGAAAGTTACTGGATATATGTCTTGAAAACCCTGTCCCCATTGGGTCTAAATATCGATTTTGATCTGGCATCCTTTTTGAAAGACCCATAAATCTGCTTGTTTCATCTTTCTTTAACTAAAATAACATTTATTGTATGTCATTTTCATATATATAATTTTTAATATATTTGATTGTATATGTATATGTATTCAAATATAGGATAAGTGTTTATTTTAATATATTCAATGTTTTATCATGTTTTATTATATTTTATTATGTTTTATTATCTTTAGAAGGGTAGAAGTCAGGACTAGCATGACCCCAACAGCGTAGCATATCAACTAAGCTGCTTCTGGTCCTGCAATTACTCAGCTAAGTGACGTAAATTATCGCCGCCCATTTGTGGGCAGATACAAGTTTTAGTGCATGTACTTAAGGCACCAGTGTACTGGACTCCTTCATCCCCTGAGGAAGTGACACAGCGTCAAAAAACGCGTAGGGAGGAGGAGCCTAGTACAGTGCACATTGTCAGCCGTCACCCATGTTGTACCTTGTGGTGTGGGGTGAACTCCGGGCGCTGCGCCACTGACGTCATCGGTCAGCGCGCAACCTCGTGGACATCACACCATAGAGTGGTTACAAGCTGCGACCGGCATTCTCGAGCGGCATGTTTGCCCATACAAAATGTGAGTGTAACATTGCTGCTTTTTAATACTGTTAAATAATTTTTTGCGGAGTACACTAGGCTGTCTTTCAATTCTCTCCAACCACGGCTGTTGCGGTGTATGCTGCTCCTGGAAAGACACAGATCGAGTTGAAGAGAGCCGCCTTAGGAACCACGGGGGGTCCGTGGAGATCAAGGTGGAGGAAAAGAGCTGAACAACAGATCCTCTCCCCTGAATGAACAAGAAAGTATCCTGTAAGTAGGGATATTCCTTTCCAGGTTGGGGCAATTGAGTCTGTATACTGCACAATGGTGTTTTTTCTTTATCTGTAATTACAGACAGCACCTGGGAACTACGCCTAGAAGAAATTCCACCTCATTTTATTGTTGATGAAACATTCTACTATCAGGACTGACTTTTCAACCAGGACTGTCTTTTGATATGGTACTGTAATCATCATCACTACACTTTGCACCGGGGACATTCTTTGTATTTGTATTTGTATGTTATTGGATTGGAACAATCTATTGTTTATTGCCCCCTTGGCTGCATACTGTATGTAATCACACCAAAGTCACTCAATTGATGTAATCACATACAATTAGTTCATCACTTGGATCAAGCGCTGATAGAGAGTTTTCTAGTTAGTATTGTATTTCACGTTGTTTGTTCATTTACTCACTCAGCAGCTGACCAATTTAATATTTATTCACTATGGCACTATTCACCAATAGAGCACTATGAGGGTTAAATTTAGAAGGATTTTTCACGATAGATGAATCTATGGATCCTGATAAAGAGAGTCTTGATATTCAGTTTTCCAAGTTAGAAAGGTTACTGACACAAGAAATGAGGCAAATATGGGAAGTGTACACGCTCAAATAATATCTTGAACAAAAGCGAATACCCAGAGGACTCAGAGTCCAAAAGCCCCCCACCTCAGACCAGGAAGATGAAAACTTTTTAAAGGAGTGGAATTTTATTTTAGACACTTGTTCGGTAAACCTTATCCAATTGCTCCTGAAACAAAGAGCCAAGACTCTAGAAGTATTAGATAAAGAAATCAACACAATCAAGGAGCAAATGGAACCGTTTATGGAATTAGCGGAGTACAAACTATTGGAGGAAAAAGCAATCTCCAAATTAGATAAAACAGAGAAAGAAGTCAAGCTTACCAAACTTAAAAAATTTGCAAGGGATAAGCGGGACTATGATGAAAACAGGCAGAGAAACTGGAAAACCGAAAAAATCATTACCGTTAGTGAAGTGGAAATTAGTGGTCAGGAACCAGGTACAACTGCAGTCCATTCTAGAGATAGGTTAGATTCCACCAGAAGTGATAAATTTGATGCCAACACTAAGGAAACAAAGAGTGGTAATCCACAAATAGAAAAAATCGAGTAAGAATCCCCTTTCCTATGTAAATAAAAATAAAAAGAGGCACACTAATCAGGAAGGGACAAACCCAAGTAGCAGTAGGGCTACACATTCTGACCAGAATTACACTAATGGAAGCTATAGAGAAAGGTCTCCAGTAGATAGACCCTTTGACAGCCAGAAAGCAAATAATTCAAAACAGAATTCTTTTTTAGACTACCGCCAGGGACGAGCACCAATCCAAGAAAGGTGGAGAGGCCCCAGAAATCATCTAGGGAGACAAGACCAAACAAAGGTAGAAAGGAAAACGTCAAGGCTGGAAGAGTCAGAGGAAAGAGAGGAGGGTCAAGGAAGAGAAAGAGAAAGAAAAAGGTCAGACAGAGGAAGGGACTGGTAAAAAGTAATGTTTTCAATATAAGTGATGTTCAACTGCAGCAAGTAGAACTAGATGTCCTTTCCAGAGGTTTGAATTTTGCTCCGGTAAATGGACCAAATATGTTCAACACATTCGTAGATATCCACAAGTTCGTGAGAAAAATCACCTTAAAAAAGTATTTTATCAAGGACGCCGTAAGTAGAGCAGTCATTAAACCAAATTTAGCCAATATTAATGACAAATCTCCCCTTACAACATTTAAGAGACCATCTACTTTTTACCCCAAAGCCATTAAAGGTAATTATATTGACACCTTTGCGGAGATGGTGATCTCAGATTTAGAAACAGCAAGTTCTAATTTCAAATGCCCCAAACAAAATCTAAGCATAGAAGAAAAAGCAGCCATAAAATCCCTTGAGGACAACAAAAACATTGTGATCAAGACGGCCGACAAAGGGGGAGGGGTGGTTGTGATGAACTCCTCTTATTACAAAGAGGAGTCATCAAGAATCTTAAGCGATCCAACCACATACCGGAAACTGGAGGGCAACCCAACGGATCTTTTTAAAGAAGAGTTGTTGGTACATTTGGGACAGGGATTTCGAGATGAAATAATTACCAAACAAGAACTGGAATTCCTTACCATAGAACAACCAAGGATTCCAGTGTTTTATTTCATCCCGAAGATCCACAAGAACCTTAATCAGCCACCAGGTAGACCAATAATATCCAGGATAAGGTCCCTCACCTCGAAACTATCGCAGTTTTTAGATTTTCTATTGCAGAAATATGTGAAACAGGTCCCATCCTATTTGAGAGACACGTCGCACGTACTCACGACCATACAGGAATTGAATTGGTCCGAAGAATATTGTTGGGTTACGTGCGACGTAGTCTCATTATATACAATAATAGACCACAAGATGGGACTGGAGGCAATTAGGAGGGTTCTGGAAAAAGATGACTCTGTAGATGAAAAACTAAGGGCATTCATCATGGATGGAATCAGGTTCATCCTAACCCATAATTATTTTAGTCATGATTGTGACTTTTACCTCCAGACATGCGGCACTGCAATGAGCACCAGGTTTGCTCCAAGTTACGTGAACTTATTCATGTCCGTATGGGAGGAGGACAACATATGGACCTCCAACCCATTTGGTGCAAACCTGGTGCTATGGAAGAGATACATCGATGATGTGCTGTGTGTCTGGAGGGGGTCTATGGATGAACTTGAGGCATTCAAACAATATCTAAACATTAACGAATTAAACTTGCGATTTACATTCAATCAAAGCAAATCCATTATCAACTTCCTTGACCTCTCTCTGTATATAGAAAACGATACCATTCAGACAAAAACATACAATAAGGATGTGGATGCCAATACATATTTATTGGCATCAAGTCATCACCACCCCCATTGGCTCCGGAACATCCCTAAGGGACAAGCATTAAGGGTTAAGCGGAACTGCTCGAATGAAAAAGTGTACCATCAGCAGGTTAATGACCTTAGTGATAGGTTCCTGGAGAGGGAATACAAAATGTGTGATGTAGACTCTGCCATCTCTGAAGTTAATAAACTAGATAGAAAAAATATTCTATGTAAGGATCAGTCAACAACTGTTATAAAGAAAAGTGACCCATTTCCATTTTTTGTAACCCAGTACAGTGGCCTGGCTCCCACCATAACAAAGGTTCTTACCAAACATTGGGGCATACTACAGAGGGACCCCGTTCTTAAAGAGATCGTCCCAGATAAACCCAAGATAGTTTACAGAAGGGCAAAAAAATTAAAGTCCCGGGTATCACCAAGTTGTCCCTTTGATGGTCTTCGAGACCGCCACGTCACATGGCTGAATAACCTTAAAGGATACTACACATGCTCCAAATGTATTGGATGCAAAAATAGTGTTAAGGGCAAAACATTCAAATCAAATAAAACAGGAGCGGTCTACGATATAGAAACGTTTATTAACTGTAAGACGGATTATTGTGTTTATTTACTGCAATGCCCATGTGGGCTGCAATATATAGGGCGTACAGGGAGACCTCTCAAGAGGCGATTCGCCGAGCACATATACAACATCAAGAGAGGCCTCGAGACGCACAGCGTCTCTAATCATTTTAAGTTAGTACATAATCAGATTCCTGATGGCCTTATATGTATGGGTATTGAACATCTAAAACCGAATTGGCGCGGGGGAGACAGGCTTGGGATGTTGTCCAAAAGAGAAAGTTACTGGATATATGTCTTGAAAACCCTGTCCCCATTGGGTCTAAATATCGATTTTGATCTGGCATCTTTTTTGAAAGACCCATAAATCTGCTTGTTTCATCTTTCTTTAACTAAAATAACATTTATTGTATGTAATTTTCATATATATAATTTTTAATATATTTGATTGTATATGTATATGTATTCAAATATAGGATAAGTGTTTATTTTAATATTTTCAATGTTTTATCATGTTATATTATATTTTATTATGTTTTATTATCTTTAGAAGGGTAGAAGTCAGGACTAGCATGACCCCAACAGCGTAGCATATCAACTAAGCTGCTTCTGGTCCTGCAATTACTCAGCTAAGTGACGTAAATTATCGCCGCCCATTTGTGGGCAGATACAAGTTTTAGTGCATGTACTTAAGGCACCAGTGTACTGGACTCCTTCATCCCGAGGAAGTGACACAGCGTCACGAAACGCGTAGGGAGGAGGAGCCTAGTACAGTGCACATTGTCAGCCGTCACCCGTGTTGTACCTTGTGGTGTGGGGAGAACTCCGGGCGCTGCGCCACTGACGTCATCGGTCAGCGCGCAACCTCGTGGACATCACACCATAGAGTGGTTACAAGCTGCGGACGGCATTCTCGAGCGGCATGTTTGCCCATACAAAATGTGAGTGTAACATTGCTGCTTTTTAATACTGTTAAATAAATTTTTGCGGAGTACACTAGGCTGTCTTTCAATTCTCTCCAACCACGGCTGTTGCGGTGTATGCTGCTCCTGGAAAGACACAGATCGAGTTGAAGAGAGCCGCCTTAGGAACCACGAGGGGTCCGTGGAGATCAAGGTGGAGGAAAAGAGCTGAAAAACAGATCCTCTCCCCTGAATGAA
The DNA here is from genome assembly GCF_040206685.1 of Ascaphus truei. Lineage (NCBI taxonomy): Eukaryota > Metazoa > Chordata > Amphibia > Anura > Ascaphidae > Ascaphus > Ascaphus truei. Next base: position 783,800 of record NC_134496.1, on the reverse strand, counting down.
CAAGAAAGTATCCTGTAAGTAGGTATATTCCTTTCCAGGTTGGGGCAATTGAGTCTGTATACTGCACAATGGTGTTTTTTCTTTATCTGTAATTACAGACAGCACCTGGGAACTACGCCTAGAAGAAATTCCACCTCATTTTATTGTTGATGAAACATTCTACTATCAGGACTGACTTTTCAACCAGGACTGTCTTTTGATATGGTACTGTAATCATCATCACTACACTTTGCACCGGGGACATTCTTTGTATTTGTATGTTATTGGATTGGAACAATCTATTGTTTATTGCCCCCTTGGCTGCATATGTAATCACACCAAAGTCACTCAATTGAAGTAATCACATACAATTAGTTCATCACTTGGATCAAGCGCTGATAGAGTGTTTTCTAGTTAGTATTGTATTTCACGTTGTTTGTTCATTTACTCACTCAGCAGCTGACCAATTTAATATTTATTCACTATGGCACTATTCACCAATAGAGCACTATGAGGGTTAAATTTAGAAGGTTTTTTCACGATAGATGAATCTATGGATCCTGATAAAGAGAGTCTTGATATTCAGTTTTCCAAGTTAGAAAGGTTACTGACACAAGAAATGAGGCAAATATGGGAAGTGTACACGCTCAAATAATATCTTGAACAAAAGCGAATACCCAGAGGACTCAGAGTCCAAAAGCCCCCCACCTCTGACCAGGAAGATGAAAACTTTTTAAAGGAGTGGAATTTTATTTTAGACACTTGTTCGGTAAACCTTATCCAATTGCTCCTGAAACAAAGAGCCAAGACTCTAGAAGTATTAGATAAAGAAATCAACACAATCAAGGAGCAAATGGAACCGTTTATGGAATTAGCGGAGTACAAACTATTGGAGGAAAAAGCAATCTCCAAATTAGATAAAACAGAGAAAGAAGTCAAGTTTACCAAACTTAAAAAATTTGCAAGGGATAAGCGGGACTATGATGAAAACAGGCAGAGAAACTGGAAAACCGAAAAAATCATTACCGTTAGTGAAGTGGAAATTAGTGTCAGGAACCAGGTACAACTGCAGTCCATTCTAGAGATAGGTTAGATTCCACCAGAAGTGATAAATTTGATGCCAACACTAAGGAAACAAAGAGTGGTAATCCACAAATAGACAAATCGAGTAAGAATCCCCTTTCCTATGTAAATAAAAATAAAAAGAGGCACACTAATCAGGAAGGGACAAACCCAAGTAGCAGTAGGGCTACACATTCTGACCAGAATTACACTAATGGAAGCTATAGAGAAAGGTCTCCAGTAGATAGACCCTTTGACAGCCAGAAAGCAAATAATTCAAAACAGAATTCTTTTTTAGACTACCGCCAGGGACGAGCACCAATCCAAGAAAGGTGGAGAGGCCCCAGAAATCATCTAGGGAGACAAGACCAAACAAAGGTAGAAAGGAAAACGTCAAGGCTGGAAGAGTCAGAGGAAAGAGAGGAGGGTCAAGGAAGAGAAAGAGAAAGAAAAAGGTCATACAGAGGAAGGGACTGGTAAAAAGTAATGTTTTCAATATAAGTGATGTTCAACTGCAGCAAGTAGAACTAGATGTCCTTTCCAGGGGTTTGAATTTTGCTCCGGTAAATGGACCCAATATGTTCAACACATTCGTAGATATCCACAAATTCGTGAGAAAAATCACTTTAAAAAAGTATTTTATCAAGGACGCCGTAAGTAGAGCAGTCATTAAACCAAATTTAGCCAATATTAATGACAAATCTCCCCTTACAACATTTAAGAGACCATCTACTTTTTACCCCAGAGCCATTAAAGGTAATTATATTGACACCTTTGCGGAGATGGTTATCTCAGATTTAGAAACAGCAAGTTCTAATTTCAAATGCCCCAAACAAAATCTAAGCATAGAAGAAAAAGCAGCCATAAAATCCCTTGAGGACAACAAAAACATTGTGATCAAGGCGGCCGACAAAGGGGGAGGGGTGGTTGTGATGAACTCCTCTTATTACAAAGGGGAGTCATCAAGAATCTTAAGCGATCCAACCACATACCGGAAACTGGAGGGCAACCCAACGGATCTTTTTAAAGAAGAGTTGTTGGTACATTTGGGACAGGGATTTCGAGATGAAATAATTACCAAACAAGAACTGGAATTCCTTACCATAGAACAACCAAGGATTCCAGTGTTTTATTTCATCCCGAAGATCCACAAGAACCTTAATCAGCCCCCAGGTAGACCAATAATATCCGGGATAAGGTCCCTCACCTCGAAACTATCGCAGTTTTTAGATTTTCAATTGCAGAAATATGTGAAAAAGGTCCCATTCTATTTGAGAGACACGTCGCACGTACTCACAACCATACAGGAATTGAATTGGTCCGAAGAATATTGTTGGGTTACGTGCGACGTAGTCTCATTATATACAATAATAGACCACAAGATCGGACTGGAGGCAATTAGGAGGGTTCTGAAAAAAGATGACTCTGTAGATGAAAAACTAAGGGCATTCATCATGGATGGAATCAGGTTCATCCTAACCCATAATTATTTTAGTCATGATTGTGACTTTTACCTCCAGACATGCGGCACTGCAATGGGCACCAGGTTTGCTCCAAGTTACGCGAACTTATTCCTGTCCGTATGGGAGGAGGACAACATATGGACCTCCAACCCATTTGGTGTAAACCTGGTGCTAAGAGATACATCGATGATGTGCTGTGTGTCTGGAGGGGGTCTATGGATGAACTTGAGGCATTCAAACAATATCTAAACATTAACGAATTAAACTTGCGATTTACATTCAATCAAAGCAAATCCATTATCAACTTCCTTGACCTCTCTCTGTATATAGAAAACGATACCATTCAGACAAAAACATACAATAAGGATGTGGATGCCAATACATATTTATTGGCATCAAGTCATCACCACCCCCATTGGCTCTGGAACATCCCTAAGGGACAAGCATTAAGGGTTAAGCGGAACTGCTCGAATGAAAAAGTGTACCATCAGCAGGTTAATGACCTTAGGGATAGGTTCCAGGAGAGGGAATACAAAATGTGTGATGTAGACTCTGCCATCTCTGAAGTTAATAAACTAGATAGAAAAAATATTCTATGTAAGGATCAGTCAACAACTGTTATAAAGAAAAGTGACCCATTTCCATTTTTTGTAACCCAGTACAGTGGCCTGGCTCCCACCATAACAAAGGTTCTTACCAAACATTGGGGCATACTACAGAGGGACCCCGTTCTTAAAGAGATCGTCCCAGATAAACCCAAGATAGTTTACAGAAGGGCAAAAAAATTAAAGTCCCGGCTATTACCAAGTTGTCCCTTTGATGGTCTTCGAGACCACCACGTCACATGGCTGAATAACCTTAAAGGATACTACACATGCTCCAAATGTATTGGATGCAAAAATAGTGTTAAGGGCAAAACATTCAAATCAAATAAAACAGGAGCGGTCTACGAAATAGAAACGTTTATTAACTGTAAGACGGATTATTGTGTTTATTTACTGCAATGCCCATGTGGGCTGCAATATATAGGGCGTACAGGGAGACCTCTCAAGAGGCGATTCGCCGAGCACATATACAACATCAAGAGAGGCTTCGAGACGCACAGCGTCTCTAATCATTTTAAGTTAGTACATAATCAGATTCCTGATGGCCTTATATGTATGGGTATTGAACATCTAAAACCGAATTGGCGCGGGGGAGACAGGCTGGGGATGTTGTCCAAAAGAGAAAGTTACTGGATATATGTCTTGAAAACCCTGTCCCCATTGGGTCTAAATATCGATTTTGATCTGGCATCCTTTTTGAAAGACCCATAAATCTGCTTGTTTCATCTTTCTTTAACTAAAATAACATTTATTGTATGTCATTTTCATATATATAATTTTTAATATATGTTTTATTATCTTTAGAAGGGTAGAAGTCAGGACTAGCATGACCCCAACAGCGTAGCATATCAACTAAGCTGCTTCTGGTCCTGCAATTACTCAGCTAAGTGACGTAAATTATCGCCGCCCATTTGTGGGCAGATACAAGTTTTAGTGCATGTACTTAAGGCACCAGTGTACTGGACTCCTTCATCCCCTGAGGAAGTGACACAGCGTCACAAAATGCGTAGGGAGGAGGAGCCTAGTACAGTGCACATTGTCAGCCGTCACCCATGTTGTACCTTGTGGTGTGGGGAGAACTCCGGGCACTGCGCCACTGACGTCATCGGTCAGCGCGCAACCTCGTGGACATCACACCATAGAGTGGTTACAAGCTGCGACCGGCATTCTCGAGCGGCATGTTTGCCCATACAAAATGTGAGTGTAACATTGCTGCTTTTTAATACTGTTAAATAAATTTTTGCGGAGTACACTAGGCTGTCTTTCAATTCTCTCCAACCACGGCTGTTGCGGTGTATGCTGCTCCTGGAAAGACACAGATCGAGTTGAAGAGAGCCGCCTTAGGAACCACGAGGGGTCCGTGGAGATCAAGGTGGAGGAAAAGAGCTGAACAACAGATCCTCTCCCCTGAATGAACAAGAAAGTATCCTGTAAGTAGGGATATTCCTTTCCAGGTTGGGGCAATTGAGTCTGTATACTGCGCAATGGTGTTTTTTCTTTATCTGTAATTACAGACAGCACCTGGGAACTACGCCTAGAAGAAATTCCACCTCATTTTATTGTTGATGAAACATTCTACTATCAGGACTGACTTTTCAACCAGGACTGTCTTTTGATATGGTACTGTAATCATCATCACTATACTTTGCGCCGGGGACATTCTTTGTATTTGTATTTGTATGTTATTGGATTGGAACAATCTATTGTTTATTGCCCCCTTGGCTGCATATGTAATCACACCAAAGTCACTCAATTGATGTAATCACATACAATTAGTTCATCACTTGGATCAAGCGCTGATAGAGAGTTTTCTAGTTAGTATTGTATTTCACTACACACAAATGGGTTTATCTTTTTTTCCTTTCTGTTCCTTCTTTTCTTCATCCGGTGTCATAGAGTGGCCTATGGTGTCATTTTTATATGAGTATATGGTGCCTATATTAATGGAACTTATTGTTTCTGCAATGGGCATATATAATGTATTTTACAATATTTTTACACTTGCAGCATCAAACTGTCTCTGTTTGAGCTGTCACTACACTTAGTATTAGCATAAGTATTGTGATTCCTCATCTCCAGGCTAGTGGACACGGGTTGCCATGGCTACGTCGGATGCTTTGGTGTGCGCATTCGCAGTACATTGCCTGCATTGCGGAGGACTGTTGTGGCGCGCATGTAGTGGACGGGGAGGCAAATGCTTATACCAGGCGGCCTCCGTAGTACATGCTTCCTGGCATCCGGCCAATCCAACGCGTTGTGAAGCTCCACATGACATTTACCTGCAATCCTACAGGTAAGGCTGCCTCTGATAACAGGTGAGCAAATTCGCTGGCTTTTTTAAGGCTTCTGTTGGTTGATTGGGTGCTATGATGCACTTGGTGGTGGTATAAATACCAGTCACGGTCATTTGACCATTGCACTGCCCTGAGGAAGATCACTCTCTGCAGACCGAAACGTTGGCTGAGGTGCCTGTATTTTTCTACAATACAAAACTACTTTTTGAAAATCATTCCTGGTGAGCTGTCTCCTAATTGCTGAAATATATATATATATATATATATATATATATATATATATATATATATATATATATACACTGCACCGACACACTTTATTCGAGCAAATACCCAGTATGTACCTGGCAGATACCTGGAATGCGCCGCTCCTCACCTCTGACAAGCCCCGTTGTGTTTGCCTTCCCAGCCTGGGTTCATGCCTGGCTGACGGGCGGCTGATCTGTTAAATGATAATGATTAGGATTTAATAGGCTGCAATGCTTCGCGTGTCTACCAGATGGCATAAATTCATGAATTGTAATGCAGTATATATATATATATACTGTGCAGTATTGCAGCCAGCGGGAATAAAATGCTTCAATCCCTGCCTGGAAAATACCTCAATGCACTCGGGCAGAAAACAGTCACAAACCTCAATACACCCGGGTATACCCGAATTCGTTGGACTAGCCGAGCTCGAATAAAGTGTGTCGCCAGTGTATATATATATATATATGATAAAAAATTACTGGCACTCCAATAGAAATTCAATAATGAAAAGGTGCATGTCTCTGCACCACCCTGAGGAAGATCCCCCTGTGGGATCGAAACGTTGGAGTTATGTGCTGTATTTAATACATTCATTTTCATTCACCTGAGTGCTGTCTCCTTTTTGCTGCTATGCGGCAATGTATAATATATATATATATATATATATATATACAGTGCTCGACAAATACGGTTGCCAGGTCGCCAGGGCCAACAAGATTTGGCCTCCTGGCGACTCAGCCTCATGGCCGCGCAGCGCACGCGGTTCTATGCTTGTTTAAAAAAAAAAAAAAAAATACATTTTTTTTCAAAATCCTTCTTCCTGATTGGTTTGACGGGACTTGGCGCGATGCAAGGTTTTTTTTTTGTTTGCCAGCTACAGGCTCTATATAAGCCCACGCACACGAATCATCCTTCCTTTTGTATTCTGCTTGAAGGTTAGTACACCGTTGCCACAGTACACCATTGCCTCACTGACCCCCCCTCCCATCCTCCCCAGCCCGGCATCGATCACAATCAGGAGCCCACGCACCCAAGCAGCATCACTGACCCCCCCCCCCCTCCCGACCCCCCAGCCCGGCATCGATCACAATCAGGAGCCCACGCACCCAAGCAGCATCACTGACCCCCCCCTCCCAGCCCGGCATCGATCCCAATCAGGAGCCCACGCACCCAAGCAGCATCACTGGACCCCCCCCCCTCCCGACCCCCCAGCCCGGCATCGATCACAATCAGGAGCCCACGCACCCAAGCAGCATCACTAACCCCCCCTCCCAGCCCGGCATCGATCCCAATCAGGAGCCCACGCACCCACGCACCATCACTGACCCCCCCCACTCCCTCCTTGTGTCCAACGGATGCTGTGTCTGTGTGTGTGTGCTATGCTGGGTCTGTGTGACATGCTGGATGTGTGTGTGTGTGTGTGTGTGTGTGAGTGACATGCTGGATTTGTGTGTGTGTGTGTGTGTGTGTGTGTGTGTGTGTGTGTGTGTGTGTGTGTGTGTGTGTGTGTGTGACATGCTGGATGT